>NC_138770.1:488124471-488284471 GCF_965119305.1 Pelophylax lessonae
GAAGAGAGAGAGAGGGAGAGAGAGGGGGGAGAGAGAGGAGAGAGAGAGAGAGAGAGAGAGAGAGGGGAGAGAGAGAGAGAGAGAGAGAGAGAGAGGAGAGAGAGAAAGAGAGAGAGAGAGAGAAAAGAGAGAGAGAGAGAGAAAAGAGAGAGAGAGAGAAAAGAAAGAGAGAAGAGAGAGGAGAGAGAGAGAGGAGAGAGAGAAAAGAGAGAGGAAGAGAGAGAGGAGAGAGAGAGAAAAGAGAGAGGAAGAGAGAGAGGAGAGAGGAGAGAGGAGAGAGAGAGGAGAGAGAGGGAGAGAGCAAGAGAGAGAGGAGAGAGAGAGAGAGAGAGAGGAGGAGAGGGGAGAGAGAGGAAGAGAGAGAGAAGAGAGAGAGAAAGAGAAAGAGAGAGAGGAGAGAGAGAGAGAGAGAGGAGAGAGAGAGAGAGAGACTTTTTTAAAGCAGACCAATGCTTATATTATCGCACAAATGTTGACTACTACAAGACATGTTTAACTCCAGTAATGATCAGAACAGATATGATTCTTGAAAGAAAAAAACTCACAGGATGTGGCCCCCCTAAGGTTTCCTAGCAATGAAATACTACTGTATTATGAACACAGGCAATGGTTTGTAAACAATTGCATAAAACAGTTACCTAATTCTTCACAGGCTTCCTTTCCATCATCTTCCAAATAGTTATCAGAAAGGTCAAGTACTTCCAAGTTTCTAATATTTTCCACATTTTGTGCTATTGGAAATAAATGTAAAACGTGGTTTATGAATATATATACACACACACACACACACACACACACACACACACACACACACACAGTCAGACACAGAGCAAAGTATCATCTAAGTATCTCTGCAGAGAGTTCAAGCCAAAAAGCATACACTGCAATAATGCATTCTTCGAACAATAATCAAAGATCAATTATATACATGTGGAGATGCAAAAAAGTAATAGAAAACTGTGGGATAGGATACCAATATTTGTAGGCTACTATTTTCCATACATTTTCATAGTAAGACAAAACTAGAAGAGAAACAAAGAGAGGGGAAACAAAGTGAGACAGGAGGGAAAAAAATGAGAAAGATAAAAAAAAAGGGGAGGGGTGAACCCAAGCAATTATTTGACACAGTTTTATGCATGTTGTAATGGGCCAACAAATGCACATCATAATCCAGTCCTGGATGGCGGCCCATGGGGAACCCTCCATGTAATCTAACTACTTGACCTCTGGAAGGTTTAACCCCCTTAATGACCAGGCTATTTTTTTGCTATTGAGCACTGTACTATAACTAGCAGTTGCTCGCCCATGCAACAGTGTACACAAATTAAATTTACAGTTTTCACACAAATAGAGCTTTCTTTTGTTGGTATTTGATCACCACTGTTTTTTATATAGCAAAAAAAAAAAAGAAAAAAAATTCTTCTGTTTTAAAACATATCCAATAAAATCAAATTTCTTCATAAGTTTAGACCAAAATGAATTCTGCAATATGTTTTTGGTAAAATAAAATAAAATAAATGTAATTACGATAGTTGGCTTGTGTGAAAGTTATAGAGTCTACAAACTACAGTGGTATATATATTTGAGAATTGATTAATCCTAATGTACTGGTAACCTTTCTCATTTCTTGAAGCCCTAAAATGCGAGGACAGTACAAATACCCCCCCCCCCCCCCAAATCCCTTTTTGGAAAGATAGTCTGAGATATTTAATAAGAGTCATGGCAATTTTATAAAGCTGAAATTTTTTTGTCACACTCTTGAAAAAAAAAAAATTTGTTTTGGTCTTTACATACTGTAACCACTGCAGAACAGCATCATCACGACTGGTGTGGCAGTGATCAGGGAACAGCATGTGTGTGTATATATATATATATATATATATATATATATATATATATATATATATATATATATATATATATATATATTATATATATTAGCAGGGCATCCCAGAGAGAGCCAGGAAGAGTCCTGTTCGGGGTTTATACATCTCCCAGGCTCCTCTCATACACATTTAGGGATCACCAATTTAAACTCACCTGAGACAGACAGCCGATGCTCTCGGCCTAGGAAATCAAACAATTCCTGTCTGCTGTGAGAGCAAGAGGTTGGTAAACGCTAACAAGTTGTATATGTGGAAGCTGACAAACTGTAGGCTTTGAGAGATTTTTCGGTGCTGAAATAAGTAAATATATTCAAAGTACCTTTGTCCTACAGAATAGGTGTTGAGGCGTAGATGGGCTTTTATGGTACCGTATAATAGCTTTACACATACTCTCTTTAAAAAAGAGTTTATTGAAAACATATTAAATTCAAAAACATCAGCAAAAGAACAGCAGCAAGAATCTTTGTGTCTTATTTGTTCAGTATAAATTATTACATAGGATGACCGCAAAGTCATATCTGATCGTTGACATCATTTGAAAGCTTGACACTCAACGTGTTTCATGCGAAACAATTTCACCGCTTCTTCAGGAGCTTATAGCACACATAGAGAGCAAAAATTGACATCAAATGCTGCAATATAGAATGACAAAAATTGACATCAAATGCTGCAATATAGAATGACAGTAGTCATAATTAATTATATAACATAAAACAAACATACATTATGTGATTAAATATAGATGAGGGATGCTGTGAGACCCCAGTGCATGCCCTTACCCGGAGCAGGACCAACCGCAGAGAGAACCGGGATACGCGCCTGTTATGGCGAATGTGGGAATCATTGTGGGAAGATTCTTAATCTGAGAAGTTGGAACACAAAACCACTGTCAAAATAGTTTTAAAGATTCCTCCATCACCGTGCGCATGCGCATTACGGGCTGGGACTGGCGACATCACACGCGATGCAGCATTGTGGGTGTCGCCAGCCAGGAATTACACACTCATATAAATGGAGTCAGCTGCAACACGTTAATGCTGCAGCCCATGTCTGAGTACCACTGTCATAGGTGAGATTTTGAAACATTGTTTTATCTATATGGCCACTTAATTTTGGCGGCGTGACCACACTTTTGATGTATTAGGATGGTCTGTTTAAACTTTCCATTCATGTTTACTGTCTTTCAAGGACTCCTGATCTGGGGACATTAGTACTACCAGCCCCCCCCCCCCCTCATTCTTTGGAACCTATCCCTTATGTCTAGTGATTAATTGGATTGGTAAAGGTGAGCCTTGGTTTCAGCAACTGTAGGTGTATATATACACATGCATGTGCATATATAATTATGTATATATATATATTTTTTTTATATACACTTGTAGATGCCTCTAGATAGTAGAGTAGATTGTAGATGCCTGTAGATGTGCACTAGTTGATATTATTACTGGTACATATACATTTATACTGCCTGCCTTGATTTACTCACTTTAGATATATGACAACCAATTTTTGAGCCAAAGTAATATCCTAGATGTTGTATCCTCGGGTATCGATTCATTGATTTATGACTGCTGCACCACCCTTAATGTGGATCTTATCAACCTCTTGGATCGAATCTATAAGGTATGCTTTTGGATTAATCTATCCAAGGGTTACACCTTGTAAAAAACCATTAAGGCAACACAATCTATATGTATTCTCCCATACGGTATAGTTTAACATATAACAATTGTTGAAAGATTTATACTTGTCACCCCTTGCTGTCTCTTTTAAACGGCCTTAATTGATTTGATTAATTTAGTGTTTTGGTCTGATGCTATAGTGCATAATGAAGGATTCTTTAGAACTATTTTGACAGTGGTTGGTTTTGTGTTCCAACTTCTCAGACTAAGAATCTTCCCCGCTGGGTGTGATTCCAACATTCGCCGTGACAGGCGTTTATCCTGGTTCTCTCTGCGGTTGGTCCCTGTAATGGATCCGCAACCCACACTATACTTGTGGACTTCCATCAGTATACGGCTTCCTCCCAGTCGTGAGCATAGATATCAGATTTTCCCAGCCGCCCCATATAAAGCTAGCCGACAACTTAGCTTGTACTGGAATCTTCTCTATATTGAACAGTGCAACACTCAATTTATACACACATGAGCACATCCCCCTCCTGATCAAATTACCCCATCAGGTCAGGGGTTGCCTGATAATGTTATCATATGCAGATGAAATTGTATACAGAAAAATGATTAACATATCTAAAGAACAACCAACACAAACAGTATACTATTTCCACTCAGCAACTAACAGATGACAATTATTCAATCAACCTAAACCAATTAACAAGCAGACGGCCATCCTTGAGCTCCTGAAATACAATACACATTATCTCAATACACGTCTAAGCATTGCTTTGATTATTTAGGAGTCACGGACTTCATGGCAACAGGCTATAGGTCTCACAGTGTAAAGTGGGATTAAATCTTCATATTTCTTGTGAGATATTGTTGATAAATATTTTACTCTCCCATCTGAAGGCATCCGAACCATATTTTCAGTGTCCATTAGGTATTCGTCACTCAGTGTCTGTGTTTCACTCCCAGTGACGGTGAGTACAGTCACAGTCCCACTCCTGGTAAGGACGTGCACTGGGGTCTCACAGCGTCCTTCATCTATAGTTAATCACATAATGTTTTATATGTTATATAATTAATTATGGCTATCATTCTATATTGCAGCATTTGATGTCAATTTTTGCTCTCTCTATGTGTACTATAAGCTCCTGAAGAAGCAGTGAAATTGTTTCCCGCAAAACATGTTGAGCGTCCAGCTTTCAAATGATGTCAACCATCGGATATGACTATGGAATAATTTATACTGAGCAAATAAGACACAAAAATGTTCCTGCTGCTGTTTTGTTTTGCTGATGTTTTAGAATTGAATTTACGCTTTGAATAAAAACCCTTTTTAAAGAGAGTATGTGTAAAGCTCTTATACGGTACCTTAAAAGTCCATCTACACCTCAACATATCTCTTTTCCACAAACTGTAGGCTTGCTCAACCTGTAGTTAGGCCAATATTTTGTATAGTGAGTGCTGAGGTTTTTTTTTTTTCTATTATTTTTCCGGTCTGTTATCTGAGACACTGTACATCACCTGTATATAGACTTGTAAATATCATAAATAAACACCACACTGTTTTGGATTTGGTATCTGTGCCTGAGAGACTGCTTATCCCAGGGAGCTTTGTACCTGTTTCCTGCTCACTTATGGTGGAGGCCTGCGGGCAGCTGTAGTAAGTTACTACTTAAAGGGTCAGTACCTGGAGTGACTAAACATGAAGGAAGTCCAACGCTTAGATAACGGGGTTATCTAACGCTGCAAGCAGCAAGAAAACTCTTTACTTCAACAACAGATTGGTGCTGTAAAAGAACAAACCCAGTTGATACTTAAAAAATTGGCCAGTGCTGCAGAAACAGAAAGGTTCTGGCTAAGGTGGTGCAGACGCTTGCACAAAAAAGTTACTTTTGAGAGAACCACTGAAAGTGGAAGGCTGGCCCAAAACCAAATGGGCAAGACTGGTTGCCCCCTTACTTACTGGGGAGTCCCAGAAGGCCTATTATGATTTGGAGTCTGCAGATGTAAGAGAATGAGAAGGTCAAGCAGGAAATCCTGGCGCGTCTGTGTCACCTTGTCCGTTCAAGCACAAAGGGTCAACAGCTGGTTCTTCCAAGATGAGACCCCCAAAATCACATGTATGACCTAATCCACATGGTGCGGAAATGGCTACAGCCTAAGTCCCTGTCTGGGCCACAAAAAGTGGAGCGTGTGGTCTTGGGCTGATTCCTGAGATCACTACCTATTCTTCTGCAGAAGTGGGTGAGTCAAGGGAACCCCAAGTCAGCAGACAACCCGGTGTAACGCTCCTGCGTTTTCTGAAACAAGATGGATTTGCAGCTGCAGAAAAACTCCACTCAGCAGTCATGTAGAGATACGTTGAAATACCAATTCCAACTCCCAAGACTCATCACTGTGGTCTGTCTGATTCAGCATACAAATATACACACTCAATAAGATGTTCCTGGGGTGATAGATGTATATAGCAGTATAGTGGTGATGAGCTGAAGAGACAGGTATGAACAGTGACAATAGGTGAACAGCACTTGAGAGAAATGTTCATGAGAGTATAGATGGTAACAGGTAGGATGCAGATAGGTTAGTAATCATGTATGGTAGTAGGTGGTAGGACAGCAGATGACATACAGGAGAGACTAACCCAGTGCAAGGATAGATGTTAGTAAGCTCAAGAGCTAGCAATCTAAACAACAGTGCAGATGATAGTTACAGTCCTTAATATGCAGAGCTAGATAGTGTAAGCTTAATAGGAAGGTTATGGAGGATTCCCCTGCGGGGTACTTATCACTAATAGCAAGCAGTAGTAGAGAGGTTCGGTATGAGCGAGTGATCCGGTAGCGGGATACAGGGATCAGCAGCCAGGTTCCGACAGCGAGGTACGCATGTAAGCATATGAGCTTCAAGGCAGGTTGAACGAACATGTGAGTGAGAACGCCGGCGGTTGAAATAGCCGCTCTGCGGCGCTCAGTGATGACAGCATCGGTCTTAAAGGTGTATGCGCACCTACCAGAAGAGAATGGTGGGACGCATACACGGAATGGAAAGTGGAATAAGGGTACCAGAGGTACCAGAACATTACACCCGGTGGAGCTCGTTGAGAGGTACTTTGCTGCAGAGAGCCTTGTCACCAGCCCTACAGCCGCATGGACTTTCCACCCAAAACCACTGTCTCCCCAGGCAACAGGTAAGACTGTTCCAGAGGAAGTGGGTGATAAAGGAGGGGGGGAGGACTTCCGGTGCCAGGACTGAAGGGAAGCCTCTGCCTGTCAGTAAACCAAACTAGGGAAATATCAGGTTTTTCCATTACCAGGAACTAGGACATGTTGCAGCAAATGGTCCTTTTACAGATGAACCCATGCAGTATCTCACGAAAGTGAGTACACCCCTTACATTTACTGTATGTAAATATTTTATTATAACTTTTCACGTGACAACACTGAAGAAATGACACTTTGCTACAATGTAAAGTAGTGAGTGTACAACTTGTATAACAGTGTAAATTTGCTGTCCCCTCAAAATAACTCAACATGCCACTGGAATCCTCTTCCACTCCTCCATGACGACATCATGGAGCTGGTGGATGTAAGGAGACCTTGCGCTCCTCCATCTTCCATTTGAGGATGCCCCACAGATGCTCAATAGGGTTTAGGTCTGGAGACATGTTTGGCCAGTCTATCACCTTTACACTCAGCTTCTTGAGCAAGGCAGCAGGTCATCTTGGCAGTGGCGGCCCGCCCATAGGGGGCGCAGGGGCGCCGCCCCCCCCCCCCCCCATAAATGAGCAGAAGAGAAAAAAAGATTAAATTAAAAAATGTCTATTTTTTGCCCACTAGGGGCGCCGGACTTAGTGCTGGGTATGGGGGGGTGGGGTTTTTGACCCCACCTTCGCCTGACAGAGGCGCCGATTAGCGCTCTTCTGGGGGTCATCGGGGCGCAGAGCAATGCGCCCCCCGACACACCCCACTTTATCGATGTCTGGGCTGTGATTGGTCCAGAGTCCAGCCTGGACCAATCACGACCTGGTGACGTGACACGTGGGGGAGGTTCACCACCCCGGCGTCACGATCACCTTCCGTTCCCGCCCCCGGCCCGGCGCAGAGACCGAGAGAGAGGAGCGAGCGACGATCGTGAACAGCGTGTGACCGTGGAGAACTCAGCTCTCGGACGGATCAGATTCGGATCAGAGCGCACTCCTGAGGCGTAGCCGCGACCTACCATAGGAGGATACGTCCTGATTCCTGGCTGGCTCACCCCACCACTAGCACGGCACTGACTGAGACGAGTCCCGAAGTCCACCAGGTCAGACGAGTCGAGTTCAGGCAGGCCGCAGGCGCAGCCACGCAGCCAGGGAGGGAGAGTACTAGTCCAGACCTGTCCGCACTCCGCAGCAGGCCGAAGAGGCGCAGACACAGTCCCACTTGTGACAGACAGTCAGAGATCAGCAGCAGCCCAGCTGGTAACGGTCGGTAAGTGAAGAACTTTAAAGTGAGTCACTGCATTCTAAGGGGACATGTATGCTGGTCACTGCATTCTAAGGGGACATGTGTGCTGGTCACTACATTCTAAGGGGACATGTGTGCTGGTCACTACATTCTAAGGGGACATGTGTGCTGATCACTACATTCTAAGGGGACATGTGTGCTGGTCACTACATTCTAAGGGGACGTGTGCTGGTCACTACAATCGAAGGGGACGTGTGCTGGTCACTAAATTCTAAGGGGACATGTATGCTGGTCACTACATTCTAAGGGGACATGTACGCTGGTCACTACATTCTAAGGGGACATGTACGCTGGTCACTACATTCTAAGGGGACATGTACGCTGGTCACTACATTCTAAGACATGTACGCTGGTCACTACATTCTAAGGGGACATGTACGCTGGTCACTACATTCCAGCAATCCATACCCTTAGTCTGCTTATCTTCAGCAAACTGTTTGCAGGCTTTCTTGTGCATCATCTTTAGAAGAGGCTTCCTCCTGGGACGATAGCCATGCAGACCAATTTGATGCAGTGTGTGGTGTATGGTCGGATCCATCTATTTTACCCTCTGCCTCTTGAAAGTTTTTCAATGCTGCAAAGGCTACCTTTTCTGATCCGGTTAGACCGCTGGACTCTCAGCTGCTGGGCTCCCTGAGTGCTGGATCTCCGCCAGGCGAAATTGGTACTCCAGCTTGTCCCGGGCATCAGCATCGGCAGTGGGCAGCACTTGCATAACATGTCGGCTGGAGGATTTGGCCCGAACAGTACTAGTCATACCCGAACGGTTCACATCTGTTCGTCTTCCTCCGCATTCGTGACAACCGTCTCGGGCATAGTGTTGGCTCGGTCTATCTCCATCAATTCGGCAATTAATTCCCCTTTGGGACGGCTGCATGCTGTTCAGCCACGGCTCTCCAGTAAATCTTGATAAACCCACTTTCTCAAGTCGTCTTCCAGGGCAGCATCTAACAGATAGGGCTCCTCCCACCTGTAAAAGTTTGCACATACATGCCTGCCTCAGTTCTTGTGTTTCTTCTGGACGAACAGGATCAGCACACCTCCAGTCCCTGTGCTAATTGCAGGGGACTCCCTGGCCGGTCATCTTCAGTTGCCTCTGAGGTAGTCAGGTGATTCAGGCCAGGGCTTCCATTTGTGCGCAAATACAGTGTGACATAAAAGATTGCAACAATCACCATTTTATTGTCTAGGGTCTCTGCTAAAAAAAATATATATATATAATGTTTGGGGTTTCTAACTAATTTTCTAGCAAAAAAATACAGATTTTAAATGTAAGCAGCAATTGTCAGAAAAAGGCTGAGTCTTTAAGGAGGTTTAACTGCCCTCACTTACAGACAGAACTTAATTCCTTTGATCTAAAAGAACCGAAAGATACATTGTAAAGCATTGTGTTTATAGTTATCTTAGCAGCCTTATCAATGTTGATAAACATTTGCTGAGGCTCTTTCTTTTTGACAGCTGTGAGTGAGCAGAGTACGGCTCAGTGAGAATCGAGGACATGCAGTTTTAAAAACGTGAAGGGGGGGTTGAATTGAGTTAGTGATTTTTTAACGATTAATCGTGCAGCTCTACCTTATACCAAAAATGCATCAGCAAGCTGGTAGCAAAAGAGTCGCAAGGGTGCTACAAAGAGCTTATGTCCACTTTCAAAAAGGAAATGTGGGACATCTTTAACCCCTTGCTCACAGCGATTAAAAATCTCCAAAACTCGGCCAAAGAAGTGCTGGTAAGCAACCCTTCCACCATTCAGGCAGCCACCCCGTCCACTAGCAAAGAACAACAAGGCAGGTCTGACCATGAAAAAAGTTCAGAATCCTGTGCCTTTGAATCAGAGTTAGGATAATGCTCAGATTCAGAAGATGAAGAGGAAGACTCTCAAAGTTTACTCTTTTCGACAGAGGACACTGGGGAACTATTGAGGGCAAATGCAGACACACTAGGAATACAAGAACAAAAACAGAATTGTCTTTACATGACAAAAATGTATACAAGGGACTGCAACCAAAGAAACCCAGGACATTCCCTGTACATCAATCCTTAAAAGACATCATAAAGAATGGGAAGAACCCGGGAGGAAATTGTTCATACCATCAGCAATAAAATGCAGGTACCCACTTGCGGAAGAGGACAAGCAAACCTGAGCCAAATGCCCCAAGGTAGACGCACCACTGTCAACAATAGCAAACAAGTCAGATCTTTCTTTTGGTACCCTGAAAGACCCATGGATAAGAAAGCAGAATTCACTGCTAAAGAGAGAATGGGAAGCAGGAGCATCAAATCTTAACCTGGCAATTGCATCCACATGCACTGCAATAACTCTGCTGCTATGGCTAAACCAACTGCAAAAACTCTTAGAAGGGGATACACCCAGAGAAGAGTTACTAAAAACCATGCCCACCCTGGCAAGGATGGCGGCTTTTGTAGCAGATGCTTCTGCCGAGGCAGTTTAAACCGAGGCCAGGGCAAGGCACTGATAAACTCTGCCAAGAGGGCCCTATGGCTCAAAGAGTGGACAGGGGACGTCTCCTCCAAGAACAAGTTGTGTGGTTTCCCCTGCACAGGCAACCTTCTCTTTGGACCAGATTTGGAGCAGGTACTTGACAGGTTAGCAGATAGGAAAAAGGGGCTTCCACAGACAAAGAAAAAACAAAGCAAGGCACCCTTTCGACAGCAGAAAAAAAAGCTGCAAGCAAAACAAAACCAGGAAGCAATAGTCCTTTCCAAGGAGGAAAAATACAGAAAAAAGACCTCATCCTTAAGCCTCCAGGGCCCAACACCAAAAGACAATGACATCCAGCTGGTGGGGGCAGACTCTCCTCGTTCATAGACAAAAGGCAAGAAATTACCACAAACAAGTGTGTCCTTCACACGATAGAACAAGGTTACAACATAGAATTTTCCAAACCCTCCCCCCCCCCAAACCAGATTCTTGAGTGACCTCACTTCCCATAGACAGACAAAGGGCAGAGGGGTTTCTATCCTCCCTAGAAAACCTCCTAACACAGAAAGTTGCTGTGGTCCCACAGGACAAATTAGGTGACTGTTTGTACTCGCATATCTTTGCCAGGAAGAAACCACCCGTAAAGTAAAGGCTCATTTTGAACCTAAAACCCCTCAACAAGAAAATAAAATACAATACAAAAAGTTTCAGATGGAGTTTATCTATTCGGTGAGAAACTTGCTACAACCAGAAGCCTTCATGGCAATGGTAGACTTGCAGGATGCCTACCTGCACATACCAATAAAGAAAGATCCCCACGAGTTTCTAAGATTTGCGATGCAAAGGCCAAAAGCCACCCTGCACTTCCAGCAAACCTCCTTGCCATTCGGCGTTTCTTCAACACCCAGAATTTTTACCAAAATCCTGAAGAGCCTAAGGCTAACAGGCATAGAAGTCGTACCAAACTTGGACGACCTCCTCTTGTTTGCCAGCACAAAAGAAACCCTGACAGTTAACCTCCTTTCGAGTATCCATTATCTAAAAAGTTTAAGATGGATAATAAACAAACAAATATCTTACCTAAACCCCAGCCAAAAGGTAAATTACCTAGTGTATGTGTTGGACGTGAAGAAAACAAAACATTTTTTCTACCACAAGACAAGATAGTAAGGTTAACTAAAGAGATCAAGACCTTAGTTCTCCTCAATGCATTCACCATCAGAAAAAACATGAGGGTGCTGGGCCTCCTGATGTCTTCTATACCGGTCATCACGTGGGTACAACTGCACACAAGACCAAAATAGAACTTCATCCTAGTGCAGTGGAATGGGATATGGGAACCCGCAATCCATGGAGTCCTGGATCACAATTCCACAAGAGATCAGATCATCTCTGCAAGGGTGGCTAAAACCACACATATACAGAATTTTTGTTTGCGAATGACAATCCTCAAATATCCCTCAGCATAGTTTTCTTTTAATCAACAACAGTAAAGCTATTGTAGCCAGTATAATTGTGCAACAAAAAATGTAAGCTTGTTTTAATTTTTCTGACTGCTCCAAGGATAAAAAGGTGAAAGGTGACTGGTTGCTATAGACTGAAACACTTTCTACACTTTTGTATTTTGCAGTACCCAGCGCATGGAGAGTGGCAGATCATCTGTTAGAGGATTTGTGTTGCAGTACCTCCTGACATCATGAGTGACCATGAGTAACTGTATTTGTAAGAGTGTCCATGTTGGCATTCATGCGTTGGTACACATGCATTGGCATTGCCCTGGCATGGGTATGCTCACAGGCAATCTGATGCATGCGGCAGGCTAAGCTCTTCTTTTCCAGGGTAAAACTTCCACATTCACTAAGCTTCTGAGGCCAAAGGAATTTCAGAAAAAAAAAAAAAAAGCTGGCTCCAGTACCGTATGCCAGTATGTGGTTTTTAGTGATAAATGCAAACTTAAATTAGTTAAACATGAAGATTAAAAAAAAAAAAAAATCTCTGTACATTGACTTTATCATGTAGAATAAACAAAAAACATGTGCAAATACCAACTTCAATAATTCAAAGTGACAGTAGTTGTTTTTGCTTACTTTTTCTTTCTGTCTAAAAAAAAAAATTAAACCACAACACACACAAGAAAAATGCAAACTAATAGGAACAGTACACAAAATGTATATTTTGTTTTAGTAATAACTTTTATACTACTTTTTATTTGTACGGTGTACATGTACGGTGCTAGCCTGGGAGGAGGTAAGGGGTGATCGCGCACCGCCAGAGGCGCGCTCCTGTCCCCGCTCGTCGGCTGGGGAGTCAGTGCGTGTGACCGGCAGCTCCGATGGCCGCCGGCCACTCTCAATCTCCCCCTGCAGTGAGAGAAGGACAGACGGCTGATGTAAACACATTCTCACTAAAGTAATCACAGAGGCTATGCGATCCTGCTATGTAGGATCGCATGTCTCTGTGATTACATCACAAGCCACACCCCTCCACAGTTAGAATCACGCCCCTAGGGACACACTTAACCCCTTGATCACTAGCAAAGTTAACCCCTTCCCTGCCAGTGTCATTTTTACAGTCACAGTGCATATTTATAGCACTGATTACTGTAGTAATGTCCCTGGTACTCCCAAAAGTGTCAAAAATGTCAGTCAGGGGTCCGATCTGTCCACCACAATGTCGCAGTCCCGCAAAGAAAATTGCAGTTCGACACCATTAGTAGTTGAAAAAAAAAAAAAAAAACAATAAAAATGACATAAATCTTTCCCATAGTTAGTAAACGCAATAACTTTTGCGCAAACCAATCAAAATACGCTTATTGCATTTTTTTTTTAACCAAAAATATGTAGCAGAAAACAAATTGGCCTAAAATGTTAAAACATTTTGATTTTGGAGACTTTTCCATCTTTCTTTGGCTTCTTTATGCACATTACTACAAATTTTTACCTGGGGTGCCCAAACTTTCGATCCGCACTGTATATATATATATATATATATATATATATATATATATATATATATATATATTGTAAGCTGGGGAACAGGTAGCAGGTGCAAAGCTCCCTGGGATAATCAGTCTTTCAGGCACACAAACCAAATCCAGTGAAGTAGTGACAAACAGTGCAGTGTTTATTGGTGCTATATACAAATCTATATACAGGTGCTGTACAGTGCTTTAAGGAAAACAAGCAGGAATAATAATAACAAAACAAAATCCTAGCTGTGTCCCGGCACTTACTACACACAAAGCAGGCCCTCACTAACAGGCTTAACAAGCCTACAGCTTGTCAGCTTCCAAAAACAGTCTGATAAGTTTACTGACCTTCCGCTCTCCTAGACAAACGTTGTCTGATTTCCCAGGCTGAGAGAGAGACCTGCTGTCTGTCTCAGGTGAGTTTAAATTGGCCTCGTGAAGAGGACCAAGATCCAAACTGGATCATGGATCAGAGATCCCTAAAGGTATACGAGAGATGCCTGGGTGATGTATAAACCCCGAACAGGACTTTTCCTGTCTCTTTCTGGGACGCTCTGCTACATATCCCCCCCCCTTGTTTCAACCCCAGGGTTGGAACACCTGTGGCCCAACAGGAGTGAACACGGGACAGGGCATCTACATTCCCCATCTCAACACCTGGCCTGTGTTTTACAGTGAAGGAGTAATCTTGTAGAGCCAAAAACCACTGGTTCACCAGTCTATTAGTCTCCTTCTTTTGGGCCATCCATTTCAGAAGAGCATGGTCAGTTATCAAATCAAACTGGCGCCCTAACAGATAGTACCGTAGCGTGTCCAAGGCCCACTTCATGGCTAAACATTCCTTTTCAATGACTGCATACTTTCTGGGACATACTAAAACATTTAATGTGAAAATGGCTTAAAGTAGCTTAATGTGTAATAAAGTGCCTAAACCATATCCAATTGCCCTGAAACTTTGCACAGACTAAGTTTTTAACTTTCCTAATATATCCTAGAAGTTTCATGTAGTTTGGTCTTCCAGGAGGCAAACAAGGGACATTAAGCTTGTTTTTTGGGGAGCTTAATGTGGCTTAACGTACAAAAAAGAGCTTACATGTTAACCAATTTCCCCCAAACTTCACACAATAGAAGACTCTATTGATGCTAAGATAGTCTGAAAATTTTAGCTCATTTGGTAAATCACACCAAAAGTTATTCACATTAAGCTATTTTTTTACAATACTAAAACGTTTAATGTCCACGGCTTAATGTAAAAAGAGCTTAATGTACCAAAATGTGCCTTAACCTCAACCAATTGTCCTGAAACTTTGCACAGCCCAAGTTCTGCACTTCCCAAAGCTATCCTGGAGGTTTCATCGATTTTGGTCTCCCAGGTGGAAAACTGGAGACATTAAGCTCTTTTTTTGGGGAGCTTAATGGGGCTTAACGTACAAAAAAGAGCTTAGATGTGAATCAATTTCCCCCAAACTTGGCACAATAGAAGAGTCTATCTATTCCAACATATTCTAAAAATTTCAGATCATTTGGTAAATCACACCAAAAGTTATTCACATTAAGCTCTTTTTGTACAATACTAAAACGTTTAATGTCCTTAGCTTAATGTGAAAAGAGCTTAATGTACCAAAATGTGCCTAAACCTCAACCAATTGTCTTGAAACTTTGCAGAGCCCAAGTTCTGCACTTCCCAAAGCTATCCTGGAGGTTTCATAGATTTTGGTCTCCCACACGGAAAACTGGGGACATTAAGCTCTTTTTTTGGGGAGCTTAATGTGGCTTAACGTACAAAAAAGAGCTTAGATGTGAACCAATTTCCCCCAAACTTGGCACAATAGAATAGTTTATCAATTCCAACATATTCTGAAAATTTCAGATCATTTGGTAAATCACACCAAAAGTTATTCACATTAAGCTGTTTTTAGCAATCATAAAAACACGTGGCTTAATGTGAAAAGAGCTTAACGTACCAAAATGTGCCTAAACCTCAACCAATTGTCTTGAAACTTTGCACAGCCCAAGTTCTGCACTTCCCAAAGCTATCCTGGAGGTTTCATCGATTTAGGTCTCCCACATGGAAAACTGGGGACATTAAGCTCTTTTTTTGGGGCGCTTAATGTGGCTTAACGTACAAAAAAGAGCCTAGATGTGAACCAATTTCCCCCAAACTTGGCACAATAGAAGAGCCTATCAATTCCAACATATTCTAAAAATTTTAGATCATTTGGTAAATCACACCAAAAGTTATTCACATTAAGCTCTATATTGCAATCATAAAAACGCATAGCTTAATGTGAAAAGAGCTTAATGTACCAAAATGTGCCTAAACCTCAACCAATTGTCTTGAAACTTTGCACAGCCCAAGTTCTGCACTTCCCAAAGCTATCCTGGAGGTTTCATCGATTTAGGTCTCCCACATGGAAAACTGGGGACATTAAGCTCTTTTTTTGGGGCGCTTAATGTGGCTTAACGTACAAAAAAGAGCCTAGATGTGAACCAATTTCCCCCAAACTTTGCACAATAGAAGAGCCTATCAATTCCAACATATTCCAAAAATTTTAGATCATTTGGTAAATCACACCAAAAGTTATTCACATTAAGCTCTATATTGCAATCATAAAAACGCATAGCTTAATGTGAAAAGAGCTTAATGTACCAAAATGTGCCTAAACCTCAACCAATTGTCTTGAAACTTTGCACAGCCCAAGTTCTGCACTTCCCAAAGCTATCCTGGAGGTTTCATCGATTTAGGTCTCCCACATGGAAAACTGGGGACATTAAGCTCTTTTTTTGGGGAGCTTAATGTGGCTTAACGTACAAAAAGAGCTTAGATGTGAACCAATTTCCCCCAAACTTGGCACAATAGAAGAGTCTATCAATTCCAACATATTCTGAAAATTTCAGATCATTTGGTAAATCACACCAAAAGTTATTCACATTAAGCTGTTTTTAGCAATCATAAAAACACGTGGCTTAATGGGAAAAGAGCTTAACGTACCAAAATGTTCCTAAACCGCAACCAATTGTCTTGAAACTTTGCACAGCCCAAGTTCTGCACTTCCCAAAGCTATCCTGGAGGTTTCATCGATTTAGGTCTCCCACATGGAAAACTGGGGACATTAAGCTCTTTTTTTGGGGAGCTTAATGTGGCTTAACGTACAAAAAAGAGCTTAGATGTGAACCAATTTCCCCCAAACTTGGCACAATAGAAGAGTCTATCAATTCCAACATATTCTGAAAATTTCAGATCATTTGGTAAATCACACCAAAAGTTATTCACATTAAGCTGTTTTTAGCAATCATAAAAACACGTGGCTTAATGTGAAAAGAGCTTAACGTACCAAAATGTGCCTAAACCTCAACCAATTGTCTTGAAACTTTGCACAGCCCAAGTTCTGCACTTCCCTCAGCTATCCTGGAGGTTTCATCGATTTTGGTCTCCCACGTGGAAAACTGGGGACATTAAGCTCTTTTTTTGGGGCGCTTAATGTGGCTTAACGTACAAAAAAGAGCCTATATGTGAACCAATTTCCCCCAAACTTGGCACAATAGAAGAGCCTATCAATTCCAACATATTCTGAAAATTTCAAATCATTTGGTAAATCACACCAAAAGTTATTCACATTAAGCTCTATTTTGCAATCCTAAAAACGCATAGCTTAATGTGAAAAGAGCTTAACGTACCAAAATGTGCCTAAACCTCAACCAATTGTCTTGAAACTTTGCACAGCCCAAGTTCTGCACTTCCCAAAGCTATCCTGGAGGTTTCATCGATTTTGGTCTCCCACGTGGAAAAATGGGGACATTAAGCTCTTTTTTTGGGGCACTTAATGTGGCTTAACGTACAAAAAAGAGCTTAGATGTGAACCAATTTCCCCCAAACTTGGCGCAATAAAAGAGCCTATCAATTCCAACATATTCTAAAAATTTCAGATCATTTGGTAAATCACACCAAAAGTTATTCACATTAAGCTCTATTTTGCAATCATAAAAACACATAGCTTAATGTGAAAAGAGCCCAAGTTCTGCACTTCCCAAAGCTATCCTGGAGGTTTCATCGATTTTGGTCTCCCACACGGAAATTGGTTCACATCTAGGCTCTTTTTTGTACGTTAAGCCACATTAAGCTCCCCAAAAAAAGAGCTTAATGTCCCCAGTTTTCCGTGTGGGAGACCAAAATCGATGAAACCTCCAGGATAGCTGAGGGAAGTGCAGAACTTGTGCTGTGCAAAGTTTCAAGACAATTGGTTGAGGTTTAGGCACATTTTGGTACGTTAAGCTCTTTTCACATTAAGCTATGCGTTTTTATGATTGCAAAATAGAGCTTAATGTGAATAACTTTTGGTGTGATTTACCAAATGATCTGAAATTTTCAGAATATGTTGGAATTGATAGGCTCTTTTATTGCGCCAAGTTTGGGGGAAATTGGTTCACATCTAAGCTCTTGTTTGTACGTTAAGCCAGATTAAGCTCCCCAAAAAAAGAGCTTAATGTCCCCAGTTTTCCGTGTGGGAGACCAAAATCGATGAAACCACCAGGATAGCTTTGGGAAGTGCAGAACTTGGGCTGTGCAAAGTTTCAAGACAATTGGTTGAGGTTTAGGCACATTTTGGTACATTAAGCTCTTTTCACATTAGCTAAGGACATTAAACGTTTTAGTATTGTACAAAAAGAGCTTAATGTGAATAACTTTTACTGTAATTTATCAAATGATCTGAAATTTTCAGAATATGTTGGAATAGATAGACTCTTCTATTGTGCCAAGTTTGGGGGAAATTGGTTCACATCTAAGCTCTTTTTTGTACGTTAAGCCACATTAAGCTCCCCAAAAAAAGAGCTTAATGTCCCCAGTTTTCCATGTGGGAGACCTAAATCGATGAAACCTCCAGGATAGCTTATGGAAGTGCAGAACTTGGACTGTGCAAAGTTTCAAGACAATTGGTTGAGGTTTAGGCACATTTTGGTACGTTAAGCTCTTTTCACATTAAGCCACGTGTTTTTATGATTGCTAAAAACAGCTTAATGTGAATAACTTTTGGTGTGATTTACCAAATGATCTGAAATTTTCAGAATATGTTGGAATTGATAAACTATTCTATTGTGCCAAGTTTGGGGGAAATTGGTTCACATCTAAGCTCTTTTTTGTACGTTAAGCCACATTAAGCTCCCCAAAAAAAGAGCTTAATGTCCCCAGTTTTCCATGTGGGAGACCAAAATCGATGAAACCTCCAGGATAGCTTTGGGAAGTGCAGAACTTGGGCTGTGCAAAGTTTCAAGACAATTGGTTGAGGTTTAGGCACATTTTGGTACATTAAGCTCTTTTCACATTAAGCTAAGGACATTAAACGTTTTAGTATTGTACAAAAAGAGCTTAATGTGAATAACTTTTGGTGTGATTTACCAAATGATCTGAAATTTTCAGAATATGTTGGAATAGATAGACTCTTCTATTGTGCCAAGTTTGGGGGGAAATTGGTTCACATCTAAGCTCTTGTTTGTACGTTAAGCCACATTAAGCGCCCCAAAAAAAGAGCTTAATGTCCCCAGTTTTCCACGTGGGAGACCAAAATCAATGAAACCTCCAGGATAGCTTTGGGAAGTGCAGAACTTGGGCTGTGCAAAGTTTTAAGACAATTGGTTGAGGTTTAGGTACATTTTGGTACGTTAAGCTCTTTTCACATTAACCACTTAAGCCCCGGAGGATTTGGCTGCTAAAGGACCAGGGGTTTTTTTGCGATTTTTTACTGCGTGACTTTAACGGACAATTGCGCGGTCGTGCGACGCTGTACCTAAACGAATTTGACGTCCTTTTTTTCCCACAAACAGAGCTTTCTTTTGGTGGTATTTGATCACCTGTGCGATTTTTTGATCACGCGCTATAAACAAAAAAAGAGCGTAAATTTTGCAAAAATAACAATATTTTTCACATTTTTTTATATGAAATTCCCCAAAAAAAAAAGTAAAAATCAAAATTTTTTAACATTTTTCGGCCAATTTGTTTTATGCTACCTATGTTTGGTAAAAAAAATCGCAAAAAGCGTATTTTGATTGGTTTGCGCAAAAGTTATCGCGTTTACTAACAAAGAGAAAGATTTTTGTCATTTTTGGTGTTTTTTTTTTTAACGCGTAATGGCGGCGATCTGCGATTTTTTTTTCGGTACTGCGACATTGCGGCGGACAGATCGGACCCTTGACTGACATTTTTGACACTTTTGGGGTTACCAGTGACATTACTGCAGTAATCAGTGCTATACATATGCACTGTTACTGCAAAAATGACACTGGCAGGGAAGGGGTTAACTTTATTGGGAAGGGAGGGGTTAAGTGTGTCCTAGGGGCGTGCTTTCTACTGTGTAGGGACATTGCTATTGGTGTAAAAGCAAAGATCAACCGTTCTACATAGTAGAACGGTCAGATCTTTACTTTTACACAGGGAGAACTGACAGGCAGCTTGTTTACACAAGCTGCTCTGTCTTTCTCCCTTCACAGGAGCGATCGTAGTGTGGCCGGCGGACATCGAGTCCGCCGGTCACACGCACTGACTTGCCTGTGAACGAGCCGCGGCGGGCGCGCGCCTCGGCGGGCGCGCGCCCGCTCGCTATAGGCTCGCAAGTCAGTGACAGGCGAGTGACGTACCGATACGTCACTCTGCCTGGCCGGGGCTGACCGCCGCAGTATATAGTCGTGCGGCGGTCGGCAACCGGTTAAGCTATGCGTTTTTATGATTGCAAAATAGAGCTTAATGTGAATAACTTTTGGTGTGATTTACCAAATGATCTGAAATTTTCAGAATATGTTGGAATTGATAGGCTCTTTTATTGCGCCAAGTTTGGGGGAAATTGGTTCACATCTAAGCTCTTGTTTGTACGTTAAGCCACATTAAGCTCCCCAAAAAAAGAGCTTAATGTCCCCAGTTTTCCGTGTGGGAGACCAAAATCGATGAAACCACCAGGATAGCTTTGGGAAGTGCAGAACTTGAGCTGTGCAAAGTTTCAAGACAATTGGTTGAGGTTTAGGCACATTTTGGTACATTAAGCTCTTTTCACATTAGCTAAGGACATTAAACGTTTTAGTATTGTACAAAAAGAGCTTAATGTGAATAACTTTTACTGTAATTTATCAAATGATCTGAAATTTTCAGAATATGTTGGAATAGATAGACTCTTCTATTGTGCCAAGTTTGGGGGAAATTGGTTCACATCTAAGCTCTTTTTTGTACGTTAAGCCACATTAAGCTCCCCAAAAAAAGAGCTTAATGTCCCCAGTTTTCCATGTGGGAGACCTAAATCGATGAAACCTCCAGGATAGCTTTGGGAAGTGCAGAACTTGGGCTGTGCAAAGTTTCAGGACAATTGGTTGAGGTTAAGGCACATTTTGGTACATTAAGCTCTTTTTACATTAAGCCGTGGACATTAAACGTTTTAGTATTGTAAAAAAATAGCTTAATGTGAATAACTTTTGGTGTGATTTACCAAATGAGCTAAAATTTTCAGACTATCTTAGCATCAATAGAGTCTTCTATTGTGTGAAGTTTGGGGGAAATTGGTTAACATGTAAGCTCTTTTTTGTACGTTAAGCCACATTAAGCTCCCCAAAAAACAAGCTTAATGTCCCTTGTTTGCCTCCTGGAAGACCAAACTACATGAAACTTCTAGGATATATTAGGAAAGTTAAAAACTTAGTCTGTGCAAAGTTTCAGGGCAATTGGTTATGGTTTAGGCACTTTATTACACATTAAGCTACATTAAGCCATTTTCACATTAAATGTTTTAGTATGTCCCATACTTTCTCTCGTGTTCATTAAGCTTTCTGCTCAGGTACACCACAGGGTGTTCTTCCCCATTGTGTACCTGTGACAATATGGCCCCAATGCCTACATCAGACGCATCCGTCGGAACCAAGAAATCCTTGGAGAAATCAGGGGAGTACAACACTGGCTGTGCACAAAGAGCATTCTTTAAGACTTGGAAAGACTCCTCTGCTATTGGGGACCATTTCACCATTTCCCTTTTGTAAGGTCGGTCAGTGGGGCAGCTAGAGTTGCAAAATTCGGGATAAGCCTTCTATAGTACCCTGCAATTCCAAGGAAGGCTTTGACCTGCTTCTTGTTTGCAGGACGTGGCCATTCTTGGATGGCTTCTACTTTGTTTAACTGAGGTTTAATGACTCCACGACCAATAGTGTAGCCCAAATACCTGGCTTCCTCTAAACCAATGGCGCATTTTTTTGGGTTTGCTGTAAAACCTTCCTTGAAGAGGGAATCCAGAACAGCCTGTACACGGGGCAAGTGAGACTCCCAGTCAGTGCTATGTACCACTATATCGTCCAGGTAGGCAGCTGCATACTGTCCGTGAGGTCTTAGGGCCCTGTCCATGGCCCTCTGAAATGTCGCAGGGGCATTTTGCAACCCAAAGGCATTTTTTTGTACTGAAATGAACCCTCTGGGGTAACAAACGCAGTCTTTTCTTTGGCACTACCAGTCAGGGGTATTTGCCAATATCCTTTGGTCAAGTCTAAAGTAGTTAGGTAGTGGGATTTGCCAAGTCTGTCTATAAGTTTGTCCACCCTGGGCATTGGGTACGTGTCAAACTTTGTCACTGTATTGAGTTTTCTGAAGTCGTTACAAAACCTCCAAGTACCATCCGGTTTTGGGACTAAAATGATGGGGCTTGACCAGTCACTATTGGATTCCTCAATGACATCTAGCTCAAGCATCTTTTTTACTTCATCGCTAATGTCCTTTCTCCTAGCTTCGGGAATTCGGTATGGTTTTAGCTTGACATGGACCCCAGGTTCAGTAACAATATCATGCTGAACTGCTGAAGTCATACCAGGTAACTCTGAAAATTTCTCTCTATTCCTTATCAGGAACTCTCTAGTTTCTTGTTTTTGGGAATAAGACAGGGTGTCTGGAATCGTGACCTCAGGGACCAGAGGGGACTCTGTACCCCTAGATGTTACAGGGACGGACCTCGCAGTTAAGGCCAGCCTATCCTTCCAGGGCTTTAACAGATTAATATGGTAAATCTGCTCTGGCTTCCTTTTTCCTGGTTGATGCACTTTATAATTGACTTCCCCAACTCTTTCCAATACTTTGAAGGGACCCTGCCACTTAGCTAGGAACTTGCTCTTGACAGTGGGAACTAACACCAGGACCCTGTCACAAGGTGAGAAGACACGGAGTCTGGCTCCCCTGTTGTATATTCTCTGTTGCGCTGCCTGGGCCTGCAGTAAGTGTTCCTTTACCATAGGCATGATTGCTGCAATCCTGTCCTGCATTTGAGCGATGGGCTCAATGACACTTTTGTGGGGTGTCTGCTCCCCCTCCCAGGTTTCCTTGGCTATGTCTAAGAGTCCCCGAGGGTGTCTCCCATAAAGCAATTCAAAAGGAGAGTATCCCGTAGAGGACTGGGGTACTTCCCTGATGGAGAACATTAAGTACGGAATCAAGAAGTCCCAGTTTTTTCCATCCTTGCCCACAACCTTTTTTAACATACTCTTTAATGTTTTATTGAAGCGTTCTACAAGGCCATCAGTTTGAGGGTGGTATACGGAGGTTCGCAACTGGGTCACCTTAAATAACTTGCACAACTCTTTAGTTATTTGTGACATAAATGCAGTGCCCTGGTCTGTAAGGACCTCCTTAGGGATCCTAACGCGACTGAACACCCTGAACAACTCTTTAGCAATGTTCTTAGCGGATGCAGGGCATAAGGGAACTGCCTCGGGGTAACGTGTAGCATAATCCATGATTACAAGAATGTGTTGATGACCCCGGGCAGACTTGGGGAGTGGACCTACGAGGTCCATGGCGATCCTCTCAAAGGGCACTTCCATAATGGGTAAGGGCACTAAAGGACTTCGGAAGTGGGGTAGTGGGGCTGACATCTGACACACAGGACAGGATTGACAATAATTGTCAATATCTTTCTGTATCCCAGGCCAGTAAAACCTGCGTAACACCCTTTAAGTGTTTTTTTCAAACCCCTAAATGACCTCCCAGTAAGTGTCCATGAGCCAATTCCAGCACCACCCGTCTGTAAGGCTTAGGGACCACCAACTGTTCAACAATTTCATTGTTCTTTTTATATACACGATACAATAAATCCTCATTGCTGCTGAAAAAAAGGAAAACAGGGCCTGTCCCCTGGTTCGACAGGTACATTGTTAACCATTACTACATTCTCCCAGGCCCTTGCAAGGGTAGGGTCTTTTCTCTGCTCGGTACCAAAGTTTTCCTTGTGTACATTAAGATCAGCAAACTCCAATGTACCCTCAGGGTCAGCAGAAGGTGGTCCACCTTGACTGGCTGTGGGGACTTCCTCAGGCTCCTCCAGTTCTCCTGCCAAAACAGAGAATGGAAAATCCGGGGAACCGTGAGAGGAATCCCATGAACCCATATGGTCGGTGTTGGCCAGGATTCTGCCTCCACCACTGAGTCAGTTACTGTGACCGAGTCGGGACGGTCCCACAGTTCCCAAAACTCAGGGAAGTCTCTACCAATGATGGCCTCATGCACTAAGTGGGGCACAAGTCCGACCGGATGGGTCACCGTACCTAAATCAGTTTCAAAGCGAACAGTAACTATAGGATACTCCCGAGTATCACCATGTACACAGATCACAGCAACTTTTTTTGCTTTTAAATTCACATTTTCAACCATTTCTGCTTTAACCAAAGTCACCAGACTTCCCGAGTCCAGCAAGGCTGCAATAGGCTTATCATTAACAGTCATTTGGCATATGTGTTTTCCTACACCTGGCGCAGCAGCGCATGAAACAGCAGCAAACAGACTGCCTTCTAAGAGACATGTCACACTGCATGGGTTCATCTGTCAACGGACAGTTTGCTGCAACATGTCCCAGTTCCTGGCAACGGAAACATAGAAACATAGAATGTGTCGGCAGATAAGAACCATTTGGCCCAACTAGTCTGCCCAATATATCTGAATCCTATGAATAGTCCCTGGCCCTATCTTATATGAAGGATAGCCTTATGCCTATCCCATGCATGCTTAAACTCCTTCACTGTATTTGCAGCTACCACTTCTGCAGGAAGGTTATTCCATGCATCCACTACTCTCTCAGTAAAGTAATACTTCCTCATATTACTTTTAAACCTTTGCCCCTCTAATTAAAAACTGTTTCCTCCTGTGGTAGTTTTTCTTCTTTTAAATATGCTCTCCTCCTTTACCGAGTTGATTCCCTTTATGTATTTAAAAGTTTCTATCATATCCCCTCTGTCTCTTCTTTCTTCCAAGCTATACATGTTAAGGTCCTTTAACCTTTCCTGGTAAGTTTTTTCCTGCAATCCATGTACTAGTTTAGTAGCTCTTCTCTGAACTCTCTCTAGAGTATCTATATCCTTCTGGAGATATGGCCTCCAGTACTGCGCACAATACACCTGATGTTACCCCAGTTAGGTTTGTTGACAGGCAGTGGCTTCCCTTGTTTGGGACGCCAAACTTCAGCTCTGGCACCAAAAGTCCTCCCCCCTGTCTCCTTGCCATGCTGACCACCCACTTCCCCTGGAACAGTCTTACCGGTTGCCTGGGGAGACCGTGGCTTTGGGTGGAAAGTCCGTGCGGCTGTAGGGGTGGTGACCAGGCTCTCTGCAGCATAGTACCTCTCAACGAGCTCCACCAGGTTGTCCGCCGACTTGGGGTCTCCTTGACTCACCCACTTCTGCAGAGGACTTAGTAATGACTTCAGGAACTGGTCCATGACCACCCGCTCCACAATTTGTGGCCCAGACAAGGACTCCGGCTGTAGCCATTTTCGCGCCAGGTGGATTAGGTCAAACATCTGTGATCTTGGGGGCCTCTCATCTCGGAAGGACCAGCTGTTGACCCGCTGGGCTCGAACGGCCAAGTTAACACCGAGACGTGCCAGGATTTTCTGCTTGACTTTCTCATACTCTCCTGCATCCACGGACTCCAAATCATAATAGGCCTTCTGCGATTCTCCAGTAAGTAAGGGAGAGATCAATCCTGCCCACTGGGTTTTGGGCCAGCCTTCCCTCTCAGCGGTTCTCTCAAACGTAACCAGAAAGGCCTCTGGGTCATCATCAGCAGTCATCTTGGACAGGAAGCGACCAACATGGATGGCTGAGGAGCGGTCTCTAACTGTTTCTGTTTTCACAGCAGACTCCTGTGCAAGTGTCTGCATCACCTCAACCAAGCACCTTTCTGTCTGCTTCTGCAGCACTTGCCAGTTTTTCAAACACCAATCTGTTGTTGAATCAAAGAGTTTGCTTGCTGTGTTTGTTCCTGTACAACACCAATCTGTTGTTGAATCAAAGAGTTCGCTTGCTGCTGTGCAGCGTTGGATAACACCAACTGTTTGAGAATTTCCTCCATGTTTAGTCACTCTAGGTACTGGCCCTTTAAGTAGTAACTTACTACCACTGCCCGCAGGCCTCCACCATATGTAAGCTGGGGAACAGGTAGCAGGTGCAAAGCTCCCTGGGATAAGCAGTCTTTCAGGCACAGATACCAAATCCAGTGAAGTAGTGACAAACAGTGCGGTGTTTATTGGTGCTATATACAAGTCTATATACAGGTGCTGTACAGTGCTTTAAGGAAAACAAGCAGGAATAATAATAACAAAACAAAATCCTAGCCGTGTCCCGGCACTTACTACACACAAAGAAGGCCCTCACTAACAGGCTGAACAAGCCTACAGCTTGTCAGCTTCCAAAAATACACAGTCTGATAAGTTTACCTACCTTTCGCTCTCCTAGACAAACCTTGTCTGATTTCCCAGGCTGAAAGAGAGACCTGCTGTCTGTCTCAGGTGAGTTTAAATTGGCCTGGTGAAGAGGACCAAGATCCAAACTGGATCATGCATCAGAGATCCCTAAAGGTATACGAGAGATGCCTGGGTGATGTATAAGCCCCGAACAGGACTTTTCCTGTCTCTCTCTGGGACGCTCTGCTACTATATACAGTGGGTACGGAAAGTATTCAGACCCCCTTAAATTTTTCACTCTTTGTTATATTGCAGCCATTTGCTAAAATCATTTAAGTTCATTCTTCTTCCTCATGAATGTACACATAGCTCCCCATATTGACGGAAAAACACAGAATTGTTGACATTGTTGCAGATTTATTAAAAAAGAAAAACTGAAATATCACATAGTCCTAAGTATTCAGACCCTTTGCTGTGACACTCATATATTTAACTGAGGTGCTTTCCATTTCTTCTGATCATCCTTGAGATGGTTCTACACCTTCATTTGAGTCCAGCTGTGTTTGATTATACTGATTGGACTTGATTAGGAAAGCCACACACCTGTCTATATAAGACCTTCCAGATCACAATGCATGTCAGAGCAAATGAGAATCATGAGGTCAAAGGAACTGCCTGAAGAGCTCAGAGACAGAATTGTGGCAAGGCACAGATCTGGCCAAGGTTACAAAAAGATTTCTGCTGCACTTAAGGTTCCTAAGAGCACAGTGGCCTCCATAATCCTCAAATGGAAGACGTTTGGGACGACCAGAACCCTTCCTAGAGCTGGCCATCCGGCCAAACTGAGCTATCGGGGGAGAAGAGCCTTGGTGAGAGAGGTAAAGAAGAACCCAAAGATCACTGTGGCTGAGCTCCAGAGATGCAGTCAGGAGATGGGAGAAAGTTGTAGAAAGTCAACCATCACTGCAGCCCTCCACCAGTCGGGGCTTTATGGCAGAGTGGCCCGACAGAAGCCTCTCCTCAGTGTAAGACACATGAAAGCCCGCATGGAGTTTGCTAAAAAACACCTGAAGGACTCCAAGATGGTGAGAAATAAGATTCTCTGGTCTGATGAGACCAAAATAGAATTTTTTGGCCTTAATTCTAAGCGGTATGTGTGGAGAAAACCAGGCACTGCTCATCACCTGTCCAATACAGTCCCAACAGTGAAGCATGGTGGTGGCAGCATCATGCTGTGGGGTGTTTTTCAGCTGCAGGGACAGGACGACTGGTTGCAATCGAGGGAAAGATGAATGCGGCTAATTACAGGGATATCCTGGACAAAAACCTTCTCCAGAGTGCTCTGGACCTCAGACTGGGTCGAAGGTTTACCTTCCAACAAGACAATGACCCTAAGAACACAGCTAAAATAACGAAGGAGTGGCTTCACAAAAACTCTGTGACTGTTCTTGAATGTCCCAGCCAGAGCCCTGACTTAAACCCAATTGAGCATCTCTGGAGAGACCTAAAAATGGCTATCCACCAACGTTTACCATCCAACCTGACAGAACTGGAGAGGATCTGCAAGGAGGAATGGCAGAGGATCCCCAAATCCAGGTGTGAAAGACTTGTTGCATCTTTCCCCAAAAGACTCCTGGCTGTATTAGATGAAAAGGGGGCTTCTACTAAATACTGAGCAAAGGGTCTGAATACTTAGGACCATGTGATATTTCAGTTTTTCTTTTTTAATAAATCTGCAACAATGTCAACAATTCTGTGTTTTTCTGTCAGTATGGGGTGCTATGTGTATTCTTCTTCTTATAACCGGTTGCTGACCGCCGCACAACTTTATACGTCGGCGGTCAGCTCCGGCCAGGCAAAGTGACGTATATATACGTCACTAGCCTGTCACTTCCTTGTGAGCCTATAGCGGGCGAGCGGGCGAGCGCGCGCCCGCGGAGGCGCGCGCCCGCCCTGGCTCGTTCCCTGGGAAGTCAGTACGTGTGACCGGCGGACCCGATGTCCGCCGGTCACTCGCGATCTTCCTCCATGAAGGGAGAAAGGCAGGCGGCTTTTTTTTTTCCTGCTGGGGGTTATTCATAGTTAATTTTAATATATTTATAGTGTGTGACATATGTTTTGTATGGCCATAATTGTGGCCATGCATGATACAATATGTGTTATACACTATATTTTTATGGCCTTTGAACAGGTACTTGTATCTTGGGTTGGTACTGTGTAGTGTCTAGACGCTTCCCATGATGCTGCATTGTTGCCATATATGTTTGGGATCATTGCCAGTCTGGGAATGGTCTTTAGTTGAGCCCAAAGAGATACCCATTTATTTAATATGTTTGCCTCATAGTGAACTACTTTTATAATTTTTATTTATATATTTTAAATGGTTATGGATTGACCGTTAGGTGGGTTATAGATTGCCATAATCTGTAGCCTAGCATATATGGTCATGTACGTTTGGGATTATGTCCTAATTATAATTGCCCTTTGTTTGGGCCTAAATAATTGCTTCCTATTTAAATGTCTGCCTTTAGTGGACTTATTTATAACCAATTTTAATCCATTTATGGTTATAGATTGACCCCTTTGTGGGTAATTACTGCATTAGTTATAATATAGTGATTATGATCCATGGTTTAGTTTTATTATTTGCCCTGCCAGTATCCAATATGGCAGATTAGGCTTCGGCCCATATGAGGATTCTATAGTGGTGTTATGGCAATTTGCTAATCCACCTGTTACCAACTTTTGAATGCAGCATCACTGGCAGCTTTGGACCTGTCCGATGTTTGTTTTACCTTTGCATTTGCTATATGTTGATACGGGTCCAGCTCCTTCCGGTGACTCCGGTTCTGAGATCTAGTGTTTTGCTTCCTTTCCGCCTTGCCTATGATGCTAATCCTTAGAGGTATTGGCGGTTCAGTAGTTAAGATGGCGGCGCTCGTTCCGTGTGACACCGGAGGAGGAGGTCCGCTGTTTGTTATTTAAGTGGTGCGTCAGCGCGCCGCCCACATCCCCAGGAAGACGTGAGGTGTCACGAAACGCATAAGGAAGGCGTGCTGACGTCACCACGACGCAACCCGGAAGCCGGGCGGCAGCGAGAGACATACAAGCGCTTGTTATCGATACTGATGTAAGTGATTTTAACCGTTTTACCAATAAAACTGTGTGTACGTACTACGCTATTGCTCCCTTCTCTTTATTGGGACGTGGAACACTGAGGGGCTCCTCTACCTGCTTGGGGTCATCCGCTCAACCATACAGTGGTGGCAGTGCGGTACAACACGGTGGATACTGATCGGCCTATACGTGGATATATGTGTGTTATGCTCACAATCCAATGAGCTCTGGTAAGCATAACTTGAGCTCTATGCATGCGGCACTTTTGTGGAATAGGCACGTAGGAAGTGGTGTGTGTTTCCTCCTTTCACTGGACACCCATTTATTCTACATTGACTTTCATTGATGGACTTTATTTATTTATTTATTTATTTATGCCTGCAGGATATGTAACCTTAGGACATTATTGATATTGATTATATTTGCTTGCGGGATGTATGATTATATTATCATTGCTGTTGTATTTTAATACATATACTATATTATTACGCATACTTTATTACACTTTGCTTATGCTGGTTGATCCTAGCCTACTATCAATCTAGCGCAGCTCTTCCTATACATTATCTTTTTAGTGACTCCCACTACAGCTGCTGCTCATTTTCTTTGGCTTAGCGCGGTTATTTATTTTTATAGAACCAAGAAATGGTTCTTCCTACTTTCAACTCGTCGGCCAAACCTCCGGAAATCAATCCACTGGATGTGGGCAACACGCTCAAACAGTATCTGGAAGCTACAGCTCCTTTCCGGAAGATGTATTATCTCTTTGTCTTGTTGTCTGGGAAGAACAAGGGTATGCGTGCCTCTTCGAGATCAATTGCTTCCTGGATAGTAGAGGCCATTCAATGGGCTTATAGAGAGAAGGGCTTGGTTTCTCCTAAAGCGGTGACTGCATATTCTACTCGAGGTGTGTCGCTACTTCATGAGCAGCTTCAAGACATGTCGCTCCGGATGTGATCTGCAGAGCAGCGTCTTGGTCGTCCATTCACACATTTATGTCACATTATTGTGTTGAGGCGGCGGGTCTTTCCTCTGTTGGTTTTGGTACTCAAGTGTTATCAGTTGCAGGTGTTAATTAAATTTTGTCAGCATCTGCCCATCCAATTGTGTTTTGGCGAGTTATTTCCCAAACGTATGCTGCCATGGAGTCTGTCAGGAAAACTGAAAATTTATATCAAATACTTACCGTAATTTTCCTTTCCTGATGGACTCCATGGCAGCAGGAGTCCCCTCCCAGTTCCTGAGTAGGCTAGTTACAGAACATGGATGCTGAAAGGGAGCAAGGATTTATGGGAGTGGGGTCCTATGGGGTAGGAGTGGAGGCGGGGCTACCCAAACGTATGCTGCCATGGAGTCCATCAGGAAAGGAAAATTACGGTAAGTATTTGATATAAATTTTCCGTTTTACCACCTCGCTGATTCAAAACTCAAAAAAATATATAGAATTATGTGTATATGTAATAATCATTCAGTCCCCACAAATATGCATACCATAAACAGCAGAAAGCAGCTCACATAAAAAATGCATACACCCACCTGTGCAAATGCAATAACTAAATACATACTCTAAACTCCTAAATAGTGTAGCGCTAAGGCTGGCCATACATGATACAATTTTCTTTCAGTTTTCTGTCAGATTTTCTTGAAATTTACCTTCAAGTATGTAGTACGAAGGCCTGCCAAAATGGATACAAGTGAATGTGTTGTTTAGCTTTGACCTCACATTATGTGGTTTGTGGTAGATCTGACAGAAATTTGTACAACAAAAGTTGGACATGTATGGCCAGCCTATCCCTCAAAGAAATAGATAAGCTAATTAGTGCATACATGATATGTGATATATAATATATAAAAAATGTGAAAATCAATACATACAGTATATTGAAAATTCGTAAAATAAAAATAAATAGCAGTATAAAACAATCACATAAAGTCCATATTTAATAAAAGTCCATAAAAACAATCCAGCTTCCAGTGAATGTGCAATCCCATAAACCATAGACTCTTCACTTATCCAACTCAGTGCCCTTCATCCCACCTTTGTATGTCCTCTAACCTGCTTAAATGGACCTCAATTTAGGGAGGTCCGTATGCACTTTTGAAATAGTATACATGCACTGCTCCACCAGCTCAATAGTAACAATCCCCAGTTCCCCAACATGGTTTTATTCATATAAAAGCATGAAGAATTTCCAAAAGTCCAGATCACTTTAACCAGATTTTTTTTTTTTAAATATAAAGACATTTGTTGAGATATGCTGTTTGTTCACTTCCAATATGTGAGTTTCTTTTTATATTTGAGTAAAATCTGGTTAAAGTGATCTGCACTACTGGATCTTCATCTTGCTTTTATATGAATGATACCACATTGTGGAGCTGAGGATCGTGACCCTAAACTAGTGAGGTCCATTTAGGCAGGTGAGAGGACATCCAAAGGTGGGGTGAAGGGCACTGAGGTGGATAAGTGTAGAGTCTATGGTTCTGGGATTGCACATTCACTGGAAGTTGGGTTGTTTTTTATGGAACTTTATTAAATATGGACATTATGTGATTGTTTTATACTGCTGTTTATTTTCACGTATTTACCGATTTTTATGAAATGTATTGATTGATGTATTGACACAATTTTTTATATATATTTATTTTATATCACATAGTATATATACACTGAGTATCTGTTAATAGGTGCTATGGTTTGTCACTATAAGCATATGATCTATCAGTAAAAGAATGTACTATGAAACAACTCGAGTACTTACTTAGGGATCTCACAGACTTTGCGGTCAAACAGCAGTTTTTTAAATGAAGCTCTTTTATTTGGTTGCAGTTGTTTGAAAATGAATCTATTATGTGCTCAAGTCCATTGAAAATATTGGGAACATCTGAGAGCTGAAGAATTCTTAGTTCACGTAAACACTGTATGCTACTGGCTAAAGATATATGTAAAGATAAATGTATAATGACATTAATATTATGTGCAAAACATCCAATTTACGACATTTAAAATAAAAACACAAATATATTCAAGTCGTCAAAAAAATTATTATAGTGGTTCAGTTGCATTGCAATGCTACCCGGGGGACCCAAAATTACCAGATTGCAATATACTGGATTAAGAAGCAAATCCTTTTAGGCTCAAGTAAAGTAAATAAATTAAGCTTGGTGCCTTGGTAAAAAGAAACCAATATTTCCAGTTTAATTTAAAAAAAAGTAAAAAACAAAAAAAACTAAAGTAATATGTAATAAAGCAGTATAAGTCACATTCTTAATTGGACTATGTTGAGATTGGAACTAAACTCTCTCAAATCAACCATAACTATTTTTAATCCTTATGCTGCTAGCATTAGTAAATAAATTGGAAGGTATATTATACTTCCTTTTTTTTTTACTTTTTTCAGTTGCTTCCTGGTTTCTGGCCAAGGCCAAAATTATGTCTTGCATCCCAAGAGTCTTCATGGGCTTTTTTGTTGTTAACCCACTTTTTGTTGTTACTACAATCAACTCTGTTATAATAAATGCTGTGCCCCATTGTATGTGACCGGCTGTCTCTTTCCTCCTCTCCTCCTCCTGGCTGACGTCAGCGGAGGATTCTCAGCCCTGCCTGCTTTGTTGTCAGACCTGGAGAGGAGAGAGACGGCCGGTCACGTGACCTCCGATTGGCGCAATAAAATAAAGTATTTATCAGCGGATTTTTTAGAAAACACATACAGTGGGGCGCAGCATTTATTGTAACAGAGGGGACTGTAGTAACAACAATAAGTTATGATACCAGAAGGAAGGGGCAGGGGGGGGGGCGCCTGGTATGAGCTGACAGGCAGAGAGGGAGGGGGGGAGGACACAGAAGCACAGAATGAAGCATAGAGCAGGGCTGCGGATGTGGGTGAGTAAGTGTATATAGGGGTCAGTGGGTGTATAGGGTGGGTTGGTGTTGGTGTTGGTGGCTGGTGGTGGTGTGGCGCACTGTGGGGATCTTGACTCCTGAGTCCTCCTGACTGTGTGAGTAACCATATTTTTTTTTTTTGGTACCTGCTGCTGTCTGGAGTGGCTGGCTGCTGGTGGTGGTGGTGGCTGGTGGTGGTGTGGCACACTGGTGGTGGCGGTCTGAGTCCTGTGGTGTGGCACACTGGAGGTGGGGGTGCTGACTGAGTCCTCCTGCCTGACTTGACTGCCTGCGACTGAGTTTTTTTTTTTTAGTACCTGTTGTTCTGCTGCTGCTGCTGCAGTGCTGCCTGGCTGGCTGCTGGCGGTGGTGGTGGCTGGCTGGTGGTGGTTGCTGGTTGCTGGTGGTGGCGACTGGCTGTTGGTGGTGGTGTGTGGCCTGCCCAGGCACACTGGGGTCCGCCTGGCTCCGTCCTCCTCCTCCAGGCCTGTGCTGCTGCCTCTCTCTCTCATCGACTGAGGCCAGTGCTGCAGACAGCGCCGGCCTCGGTCATAGAGGAGAGGAGGAATTACACTACTGCCATTTAGTGGCGGTAGATGTAATTGCGGTAACGCAGCCAAACTAATTTCAATGGCGTTACCATGAGGGGATGAGTAATCAGTTAGATTACTCGTTACCCTCTAAAGTAACTGCGTTAAGTAACGCCGTTTACTTAAACGCAGTTACTTCCATCACTGGTTACAGGGGGCCAAATGACACAGCACAAGCACTGTGCTGTATAACATGCTTTAAGCGAATTTTTTTTTTTCTAGGTGAACAAACAAAAGTCTGGAGGAGCTTTCTCGGTCAAGCACACCATTCTGCCTGCATACTTTAGCTAAGAGCGGAGGGATTCCAGGAAGTAAATGATACATTAATTATCTGCCATTATATAGTATATTTCAAAATGATTTCTCAACAAAATAAATCATGAAGACATGGATGGATGGGTAAGTTTGCTTTAAATATTAAAAATAAATTAAATAGCATTTTTAGTTCGTCGTGCTCAAATACAGTTAAAGCAGAGCTCCACCCAAAAGGAGAGGCTCCGCTTCTTTGCTTCCTCCTACCCTCCACTGCCATATTTGGCACCTTTCGTATGGGAGATGGGGAATGGGTACCTGTTTTTCCTCCGCCGCCGAGCCATTCACAAAGCACAACGCTCTTCGTACATGCGTAGCAGGAAACTTGCTGTGAAGCCCCAAGGTTTCACTGCCGGTTTCCCTTACAAGGAATGTTGGGGGCACCCGAGAGCCAATTGAAAAATCGGCTGGGGTACCGACATAGAAGGATCCCTGGACAGGTAAGTGTCCTAATATTAAAAGTCAGTACTGGTCTTCGGTATTTGTCATGTCCCTGCATCTGCACTAGCCCCTAAGCATGCCCTTTTATACCAGTTGGCACCATGGATTTTGCGTGCGTGCCTGTGTGTATGTGTGGACATAAAAAGGAGGGAGACCCTCCTGCAGGGGCAGCCCTCTGGATATATAAACTCATCCACCACATTTACATTGTCCCTGATGTATTATGTTCATATGCTCACAGCAATGACCATATTGTATTGCATGTGTATGTATATATGTGTGTGTGTGTGTGTGTATATATATATATATATATATATATATATATATATATATATAGTATCTCACAAAAGTGAGTACACCCCTAACATTTTTGAGAATATTATGTGTGTGTGTGTATATATATATATATATATATATATATATGAAAATTTAATTTTTTTTTTAAAATAATTGTGAATGTTGATAGAAACACCCTAAAAATGTCTACAAAAGGTAAAGTTCACGCTGCCAACTCTGGCAAGGTGTCAGTCCCTAGTGGTAAAGCCACAACCTCAGTAGATTCGGTACAGATCAAAAATATGTGGAAACACCTCTCTGAGTCTGAAATGGTGGAATATGTAAAAGCTAGAGTCATATATATCAAAATCCTCAAATGTATATGGGCACCTGACCTGGGTAGAGGAAAACCCGATGTATGAACTCACCAATAGCTTCTTTAACACCAAACACGTCAGGAAGCGTGATCACATACTTTTAGAGTCATGGCCTATCTCGCTGCATCTCTGTGAGGAACTGCACCAGAAGGCTCAGCAAAAAGGAATTTAGTAAAGTTCCAATCTCCACTCCAAATAATAGGAAGTGAGATAAGGAACCTCCTTGAGCTGGTGAAGGAAACCTCTATTGGGACACATCAGTTAAGAGAATGTAGCGTGAAACTACAGAATGAAGTAGAACTGTGGCAGAAGTCTTATCAAGAAAGCTGTAATGAAAGCAACCATTTGAAAGAGAAATGTAAACGATAAATGCAAATAATTAGGAAGTTTTGAGCAAGGAAAAATGTTTTCTAGCCAAAGTTGCCGAGTAACGAGCAGTGGAAATTTAAGTTGCTGAGTAACCAGCAGTGAAAAAAAAATTTGAAAAAAAAAGTGTAACAGTTCAAGTCAGGACAGGAACTCATCAGTAAATAAATAGGAGAGTTCCAAAAGGTTATGGTGTCCATGCAAAAGGGTAATGCTTATTAGTCCTGCATTAAAAATGAAGTAATTAATTAGACCCAGATATGACTCCCAGTCTGATGGTTATGACCCAGGCAAGGGGGGAATCAGGCAGAGAGTCCATGTCCTACCCCAGCCATCTTCTAAATATAGGAGGGCAGAAATTGGGGCGCCATACATAAATAGGTATGAGTCATATCAAGGTCACTGCAAAAAGACGAGCACCCCTAAAAATATACTGGACACCTCCAGAATATAAAGTTTTAAAAAAAAAGAGTACTGTCCCGATTTTTGTTAAGAAAGGGTCCTTAGACATTACTGATCATCTTAAGGCCTATGAAAACACCCTTTCTGTGTTGGGCCTGTAGGATGTAATTTAGAATCCAGCCCATACACAACCTTACCGCTGCTAGAGCTGCAATCTACAAACTAAAAATGTACACAGCACCAAAGCCCACTGAATTTTTGGCTGTACTCAAAAGTGCCTAACACCCTTCAATGAAGTAGCCTGAGTACAAGCACCCAGAATTTAAATCCCTGTGCTTTGAGGCATTGCCTACGTACATAAAAATAAGTTTGGCAAGGGACTACCACTTGGGGTGTTCACTGGAATGGTTGGTGAAAGAGAGCGACAATTTGTACTCCATCCAACAGACCGGTGAATACAAAGAAAGGCATGAGCCTGTCACCAAAATTGTTGCAGAAACACACCTTTCTCCTCAACCTTTACATTAAGAAAAAAAAGGAGCAAGATTTATACCGGATACCTTAAGGAGGACACCAGACACCCCACCAATCAGGAGGGGGGAACAGAGGCCACTTCAGGATTTCCCTCCAAGTGGAAAGGGCCCAAGGTTTAAAAGAATCTATAGGGAGCATCCCCATAGAGCCCAATTTACCCTTGAGGATGGAAACCCTCGCTATGCCCAATATCCTCAACAAGGGGGATACCCACAAATAAATAGGGATTTGCCCCATCTTAGGGCTCCTCAAAATCCTCGGTAAGATGAAGAGACATTAAGGCCCAGACCCCACGCCAGAACCGAACAAGTGGTTCTGATAGGGGTCTGTCCCATCTGTCTGTACCCGAGAGACATAGGCAGCGCAGGAGGCGGAGCCAACAATCCAATGCTGAAGAGGTTTTCAGTTGAGTAGATGCCAAGTTGGATCAGATGATCACTTGGTTCACTCAGGGCACTGCAGCCCAGAACTAAAATAATTCCTCTTCAAGAACAAAATCCTGTGGCCAGCCAAGGGCCACAAAATCCTTAAATGCCCAAATGGCCAGGAATCAGAGGGATACACTTAATGAAGGCATAGGATACAGGGGTTCTAACACCATTTTATCCCCAGGTCACAGTATTGAGGATCCTGAAATCCCTGTCAGGGGATCTTGGTTGTTAGATACTAACTACCCTCCTATTTTTCAGTGGTCACTTCATCCCTCTGACTCAAACAGGTCACTCAAAGCGGGCACATTTAGAAAAATCGCCAATGACGGTGATACCAAAGAGGATCAAACCCTAACGACGTAATGAAGTCAAGAGGTTAAAGGTTGTATACGGTAACCAAGAAGGAATCCTCAATGTCAGGTAATTTTGTTGCATACAATAAATTGCATTGATGCCCCAAAGGGGGAGATATTATATTTTTCCTCCCAAGTAATAGGTAAATTCTAACAAAATATGGTATTATAGTTCAATTGTTCAATGTGTGGTATCCATGGCGATGAATATATCCCCATGTTAATGAGCCCCAGAAGTCAGTCTCCCTAGGAAAGGTCGCATATATAGTCTCACCTTCCTTGGTGGTCAGATAAAAAGCTGATCCCACAGTGGACTAAAGGAGGACTCTGAGAAAGCTTAGATTACAAACCTCACATTGAAATGTCAATTGATGAGAATATATATTCATACTGTATATTTCATCCAATAGAGGGAGATTATCCTTCCCTGCAGGAAGGTACAGACGATGATGTTTACCATAAACGCGGCGATCGGATGGGTCATATTACTCCTTGGAGCCCAGCTCAGGATGGAACCCCTCATTGAATCGGGTCCTTCTTCAGGAATCATGCTGCGAGACGCCCTAGATTCTTGTTGACGGAGAGGAAGATTTGTTTTAAGAGATCTTTGTGAATTTGATCCGAGGATATCCACTAGAGGAATCGCACTACCTCCTGTTTTCAGTTGAAGGAGATGTGAGAATGGTGCATTGCATATGTGAGCAAACTCAGTCTAGAAGTATGACACTCTAGACTATGCTGAGTCAATTCATTATCCAACCAACGTTCAAAGAGATTTCTCGGATTCCTGGTTTGCCAACATTGTTTTACTGCGTTTTGAATGGTAGTTGCCAATACCATCGCAGTAGTTCATTTCTGTCTCTATCAAAACTTTGCAAGCTGAAGATGGAGATTTCGAGGAAAATTTAAGTTTCTTTACTAGGAGATCGAAATTCAAAAGACTAACAAGGAACAGTTGTGACATAGCTAACGATAGCAAAGTTGCTATGGACTTACACTTGGAACTGCTTTTTCATTTCACCGCCTTGCTTAAAAGTTATGATGAACAATCCCCAATATGAACTACTCTCTTATAAAAAGAGGACAAGACATTTTGTTTTCTTTTATTTCTTCTGAGCTTCTTCCCAGATATGTCTAAGGTTGTCCACCTGAATACTAGGAAGAAGGGGGGGGGGGATATGTCAGGCTTATTTGGGGAGATTAAATAAAGGAAAAATGGAAAATATGTCATATTCTGTTTTATATAGAAATTTTGAGCAGTGGCGTCCATGTTGTAGAAGGTCACTGAAAGTTCAAATCTCCTTTAACGAAAAGTGTCTATTCAGGAGATTTCTAAAAGGTTTACCCAAACATGCTGTAGTGACCTAAGGTAATAAATAAATAGTCTATTTAACTTTCTTTAGATAAAGTCTAGCTGACGCTATACCAGGATAATCTTGTCTGTGTGGTCATCATAAAACACTGGTCAAGTATTCTGTGTTTAAACTCATTTAGAAATAAGATTTACAGATACATTATAGTTCTATATAAAAGAATATTAACAATGAAGTATATATATATATATATGAATAACATACATAGATATGTATGTAAACCTTCTATATTAAAGTTGTTTCATTCTTGCTAAATTTTAGCTTTAACTGATTTTGATGACTCATCACTGCATGTTTAGTAAGGCTTCAGTAAATAAGCTCTTATAAGTGGTGAAGTATCATAAAACTTTTTCTGTCCTTGCCAAAGAGTCTAGAAGGTCTGAGATTGTAAGCTCTTTGTCAATATAAATTGCAAAGTTTATTTGTAGGTTAATAATGCTGCTATATTGCTATATACTGAAGCTAAGAGCAACACAATACTGCCATCTCTGGTGACTGACTGCTACTAATTGAAGTCTTAGGTTAAAAAGTCATTTCCAATATATATAGATATATACATTAATAATATATTATGGTGTTACCAGATTTAATCCTTTCTTAGATACATGATGGATATTATATTATGAGAGTATGGACAAGTTTTTATGATGATTACTCTTAAATATAAAGAAATCATCATTTAATTTTAATATACTGGTTAGAGGTGTTGACCAATGACATCACCAGTTAATGAATAAGATGTCCCAACCAATGGGGATAATGTTACTCCTTCTGGGTTTGACTTATGGTAATTTTAATAGTCCTTTGTTCAATACCATATAAAAAGGAGAACCCAGATGTAACACATTACATTACACAACATACATTACACATACAACACACACGCTACTACAGCCATGCATAGACTCATCTATACAGACTCCATTTTGCTCCATCATGTATCTGAAACTTGGAAGGACGCCATACGAAACTCCTCCCTAACTGGCCACCATTTTGGGAAGGCAGCCATTTTAAGGACTCTGGTAACGACCATTCTAAGCTAGCAGCCATCTTAAGTATGGTAAATATACCTTGTGTTATTTGATATTATTTACTATTGTTTATGTACTTCCTTAAATGTTTTACATTTCATATTTAAGGGTAATGAGATTACAGTCCCAGCCGTATTAACCATATGTAGATTTTTCTTTAAAACTGATTTTTGTTTTTATACATTTTTATTAATATCAGATTTAGCACATATTGGCGTATTAGTCTCACGTTTTGCATAGCCTATTCTCGCTTCATCTGCAGTGGAGTGACTATCGGCTGCGCATTGCGCAGACAATTGTGGTCTGATTATATAGAACATTCATTTATGGTTTATACTATACCTGGGAAAAACGTAATCTTGCTTTATTTTTACTTTCATTATTGAGCTACATATCACATTGCATTTATCGTTTTAAGTTTGTATTTTATGTAAAGTTATTTTTTTGTGTCATCTCAAGTCTGATCATTTATTGTGAATACATGTCTTGTGAATAAATATTCTTATATATTCCATACTGTAGACTGTTTTCACTAAGATTGGTATATGCTTTTAAAAAGAAATTAATCGATAAAAAGAATTCGCTACATATTGTTTTGTGGAAATAAGTGGAGATTCTCCTACCTCACAGATCTTTGCTTATTGACATAAATAGACAGTGTTATATTCAGAGCAGTATAAATATTCTGACATAATTGACAAGGTGCACGCTGGTACTCTTCCTCCTTATCGTCAGTATGATTGTGCCATCGACTTGCAACCTGGTGCCCTTCCTCCTCGTGGCAGGGTTTATCCTCTCTTAGTTGTGGAGAATATGGCCATGGTGGAGTACGTTGCGGATGCACTTGCCCGGGGGCACATTCGCAAGTCCACTTCTCCAGCTGGTGCCAGTTTTTCTTCGTAAAGAAAAAGGGGGGTCAAGGTCAAGAATGCATACCCAATTCTGATAATTACTGTTCGACCGCCTCAAGGGAGCAACAGTCGTTCCAAGCTTGACCTAAGGACTGCATATAACCTCATAAGGCTCAAGGAGGGTGATGAGCGGAAGACCACGTTTAATACCAGAACAGGTCATTATCAATCTCTGGTGATGCCCTTTGGCTTGTGCAATGTGCCCGCTGTCTTCCAGGAGTTTATCAATTATGTCTTTCATGATATGTTGCAGCAATGCATGGTAGTCTATTTGGACGACATCTTGATTAACTCGGATTCCATTGAATCACACTACCTGGATGTCAGATGGGTGCTGCCACGGTTACACGAGAATGGGCTTAACTGTAAGCTTGAGAAATGTAAATTACCCGTCTCAGGTTGCCTTCTTGGTCATTTCAGCTGAAGGGTTCTCCATGGACTGTTCTACAATGGTTTTGCCCCAGTGGTCTCCGTTCCATTCAGCATTTCCTTGGGTTTGCCAACTACTATCGGAAATTTATCAGGAACTTTTACTCTTTGGCCAAACTTATCTCAGATCTGACCAAGCAGGGCAGTGATTTCCACAATTGGACGCCTGCTGCCATCCAAGCTTTTGAGGCCCTCAAATCTGCTTTTGCTTTGGCTCCCATTCTGTCTCATCCCAATCCTGGTTTGCCCTTTGTCCTAGAGGTGGATGCGTCTGAGACGGGAGTAGGCACCCTCCTGTTTCAGTGTCGGACACCTTATGGACCCATACCTCCTTGTGGGTTCTACTCCAAGAAGCTGTCTCCAGCTAAATGCAATCACGAGATTGAAGACAGAGAGCTCTTGAACATTATCCTGGCTCTCAAAGAGTGGAGACACTTGCTTGAAGGTTCTGTGGTTACAGTTCTCATTCTCTCTGATAATAAGACTGACGTATCTCTCAGAAGCCAAGAGGCTCACACTCTTTAAGGCCCATTGGGCCTTTTTCTTGTCTCATTTTAATTACGTGGTCTCCTATTTGCCCGACTCCAAGAATGTTAACGCTGATGCCTTGTCTCGCCAATATTTTGAGTTGTCTCCGAACACGCACACTTTCTGCTAACCCCTTACCCGGATGTGACGCCATTCGGTTTGTAGCTGGCACACGGCCGCGGTTTACACACCACCTGCTGGGAACAGCTGACTACCATCAGCCCCTCTACAGGATTGTCTCCATTATTCGTTACATTCCACATAGGACGGAAGTAGATTAACTTTTATTTATCTACCATGCCGACAGACCCTTGCTATAAGTGAGTCTTTTTGTTACCTACAGTATACCAAATGAATTTTCTGCTACACTAAGCTGGCGCCGCTCTGTCCTCTTGTTATTTCTCCAGAGCTTCTCCTTGCTTCAGCAGGCAGCCGCTGAGTATTGTCTCCCCCCCACCGATCAGAGCTGGACTTTTGTCCCAATGCTATCCTTAGTAACTGTTTAATTTAACTAGCTATCTTCTACTAACAGTGTGCCATGACATATTGTTTGTTTGTGATCCACACCAACTTAACCTCTACTCTTGGGGAACAGATCTTGGCTGCCCAACCTGATGCTCCCACTGAGAGGCCTGCTGGCAAATGTTTTGTACCTGAGGGTGGATTGCGCACATACCTCAATTCCAAGACTGCCGGTTACCCTGGTAAGAACTAGATGTCCTGGGCTATTTCCCGTCAGTTCTGGTGGCCATCTCTCTGCACTTATGTTGCTGCGTATGTGGCTGCTTGTTCAGTCTGTGCCCAGAACAAATCTGCTCGGCACATTCCCTTGGGCCTACTGCATCCCATTCCCAATGGGGAGCGTCCCTGGTCTCACCTGGCAATGGATTTTTTTGTGGAACTTTCCGCGTCTCAAGGTTACACGTTTATCCTCATGGTGGTCGATTGGTTTGACAAAATGTGCCACTGTGTTCCGTTTAAGCGGCTGCCTACTGCTCAGGAGCTTGCCTCGGTATTTGCCAGGAAGGTCTTCCGTTTACATGGATGTCTAAGGAGATTGTCTCGGACTATGGGAGCCAGTTTGTCTCCATGTTCTGGGGTGCCTTTTGCTCCCAGTTGGGTATTCGACCCTCCTTCTCCTCGGCCTACCGTTCGCAGCCCAATGGTGCCGCTGAGCGTTTCAACCAAGCACTGGAGCAATTTCTCCGCTGCTATATCTGCCCATCAGGATAATTGGGTTGATCTGCTACCCTGGGCAGAGTTTGCCAGGAACTCTGCCATCAACTCGTCTTCCGGAATGTCTCCATTCATGGCCAATTATAGGTTCCAACCCACTGTGTTGCCTGAGTCGTTCTCGCAACAGGACCTTCCGGCTGTGGAGGATCATCTTCATGCCCTCCGTTCATTTTGAGTGCAGATTCAAGAGTCTTTACAGGTCTCTGCACAGCGTCAGAAACTCCAGGCAGACTGGAGACGTTTATCTGCTTCTTCATACCAGGTCGGGGAGAGGTTGTGGTTGTCTACCCGTAATCTCAACCTCAGGGTGCCCACTCCAAAACTGGCACCCTGTTTTGTTGGGCCTTTTTGCATCCTCAGTAATTTGAACCCAGTGTAATATGGAGGAAATGGCCACACACCACCAGAAGACTTGATTGAAAACAGAATTCTTTATTCATGCATATACAAGTGCAAGGTACAGCAGGATGGAAATGGTAGATGTGTTTCACACAAACTCAGCGTGCTTGTTCGGCACAATGTGTGCAACAGGAAACCACCATTTAAATATACACCCCGTAAGGCTCACACGTATTTAATTGGCATCCTGATTATCTCCATACTGACACACATGTGAATTTACAAGATAAAAACTACAATATACTATGTGAATATAACTAATCCAAAAAGGGAGGGACGTGGAAAACACACATATATATATATATATATATATTTTTTATTTGTAAATGTACATGTGTCAGGATGGAGATAATCAGGATGCCAATTAAATACTGGTGTGAGCCCTACGGGGTGTATATTTAAATGGTAGTTTCCTGTTGGACACTTTGTAGTAAACAAGCACGCTGAGTTTGTGTAAAATGCGTCTACCATTTCCATCCTGCTGTAGCTTGCATTTGTATATGCACGAATAAAGAATGTGTCAACTCTCCTTTGATATCCCAGTGACCTATACCCTTGGTCTTCCCCCTGGCATGTGTATCTCCAATGCCTTTCATGTGTCACTTTTGAAGCCACTGGTTTGCAATCGCTGTACTTATTCACTTCTTTACTGTCGTCCCATTCCTGTGGGCAATCTTTAATCATGAGGAGTATGAGGTTATCAGCATCTTGGAATCTTGATTGTTCCGAGGTCAGGTTCAATACTTGGTGCACTGGAAGGGTTATGGTCCTTAGGAGTGCTCCTGGGTTCCCTCGCTGATGTTCATGCTCCCGCCCTTCTCCACGCTTTCCATGCTCGCTTTCCTCAGAAACCGTTTTTTGCTCCATGAAGGAGGGGCCATTGAGGGGAGGGTACTGTCAAGGTCTTACCTTGCCCTACTGTTGGCAGCCATCTTGGACATGTGCAGACTGCTGCCTCTTATAAACTCTGATTGCATCATCACTTGTCTGTTGCCTGGGTGTTGCACAGTCATGATGCTGCACACCTGACTATATCCATCACCTGATAGGTTGCAGTCCTTACCCTTGTGTTTGTGCTGCAAGGTGCATCTCTGCTAGCAGTCTTCTGTTCTCCGTGTCCCTCCGTGTATGACCTGGCTTGCCTGAGGACTCTCCTGGCTCTCGACCCCACATCGGCAGATGACCCAGCATTAGCAGACAACCCGGGATCGGCAGACTACCCACATCTGGACTCAAACACGGCTTGGATGACTACCGGCTTCTGGACTTGACCCCAGCTTGTTCCTGCTCTCACTTCCTCACTCTTGCTGTGCGTTTATTGTTGTTTGCTCAAAAAAACTGCATTATTTTACCTGCATCCCCGTGTGGTCTGGTTTCCTGGCACCCTGACAGACAGCAAATTTACACTGTTATACAAGCTGTACACTCACTACTTTACATTGTAGCAAAGTGTAATTTCTTCAGTGTTGTCACATGAAAAGATACAATAAACTATTTACAAAAATGTGAGGGGTGTGTTCACTTTTGTGAGATACTGTATCTATGTTCTACTTGCTTCAGTTCTGTCCCAGTCAGTGTTTATCTTGTGTATCTTTACCTTTACTGCAGAGAGTTTTTACTTTATTTTACTGTATTTTATTCTATTGCAAACTGCTTTCTAATGATCTGGCAGTTTAGTCCCGCCCACCCCCTACCCATTTGTCCCACCCCTGACACTCATATAAACCCTTTCCACTTGCATTACTCCTTTGGTTTGAAAAAGGCGGCTGGGTATGCCCAAAAACATGCCCTGCCCCTTCCAACGTCACTTCCGGTGGCCTGAATTCCATGCTGGTCCTGACAGCACGACTTCCAATCTTTGATCAAAGACAACGTTTCCCACAGCTGGTCCATTGGAACTTCCACCTGCAGCTACTTTCAGGAGGCATTCCGCTGGACGTTACAGATTCATTGATGTGCCTGTTTTTTACTTCCATCTTGTAAGTGTTTTCAACCCTTCCTTGTCATGAAAGTGTTTTATTACTGCACTTAGAAGTGCCTTCTTCTCTGCTGTGTGTTAGCTACAGTATTTGTAGCTGCAGACTTTTAATTTTTTGGTGGGGAGGCTGGAACTCAGCTTTAAGTTCCACTCTAATATAACCTAAGTATATACACTCACTGGCTACTTGGCAACTGTTCAATTGCTTGGTGACACAAATTGCTCAATAGCCAATCACATGGCAGCAACTCAATGAATTTAGCATCTAAACGTGGTGTGGATGACTTTCGGAAGTTCAAACTGAGCATCTGAATAGGGAAGAAAGAGGATTTAAGTGACTTTTAACGTGGCATGGTTGTTGATGCCAGACATATTGTTTATACCGATCGGAGTAGCGCTGTATTATGGCTCATTAATTTAGTATCAGAGGCACGATTCTCTATCCCATATTTGGGGTCCAACTTTATTGGAGTAATAGTTATCTGCTTGTCCTGCCTTCACAGGGAAAGGTGGAACCTGACCCTTCAGTGAATAGGCAGGACAACCGGATAACTATTACCCCGGAAGGTTTGGTCCGTGAGTCATGAATACCACATCATGGGGTTGAACGATATATACTAGGAACCATCCAATGTCCTGTCTCGATATCCTCTTTCGGACTACATTATAGCACATTTCTGCACTGTGTGGCTTGTCTGTGAAAGGTCTCCTCCAATAAAGTTGGACCCAAAATATGGGATAGAGAATCGTGCCTCTGATACTAAATTAATGAGCCATAATACAGCGCTACTCCGATCGGTATAAGCCACTAAGAGGGGATATCTACATAGAGGGCAAAAGACTACTGCCATAATACGGGGATCTATATCAGCTGAAGAAACAATACTTAGACTGGCCTACATCACCAGCCGCTGTCACAAGATACCTACTAATATAGGAGTTTGTACATCCTGTCCACTATCAATACTCCCACACAGAGCAAGAAATATCGGTATTGCTCGGTCTCTCTGACCCTGACGAAGCCCGATGTGAAACGTGTTGGCTCATTGGGACCCTCAAACAGAATATCAACAAAGACTTCTTGCACCAACATCAGCTTGAAGCATGCATTATTTCCCTACCAGGGATATAGTTACATAGTTACATAGTATATTTCTGTGCTGTTGTTTTTAACGTTTTGGTGAATATATGGGGGATTCTCCTTTTTCTTGGTAATCCCTCATGTACTACACTATATTTTTACAATGATTAATTCAATAAAATGTTCAATTTTATAAACTATGGATTCTTGGTTTTCCTTTTTCCAACTGGCCCTTAACCACTTAAGCCCCGGAAGATTTTACCCCCTTCCTGACCAGGGGGTATTTTGCAATTCGGCACTGCGTGACTTTAACGGACAATTGCGCGGTCTTGCGACGCTGTATCTAAATGAATTTTGGTGTCCTTTTTTTCCCCACAAACAGAGCTTTCTTTTGGTGGTATTTGATCACCTGTGCGATTTTGTGATCACGCGCTATAAACAAAAAAAGAGCGTAAATTTTGCAAAAATAGCAATATTTTTCACATTTTTTTATATGAAATTCCCCCCCAAAAAAATGTAAAAATCAAAATTTTTTAACATTTTCGGCCAATTTGTTTTATGCTACCTATGTTTGGTAAAAAAATCGCAAAAAGCGTATTTTGATTGGTTTGCGCAAAAGTTATCGCGTTTACTAACAAAGGGAAAGATTTTTGTCATTTTTGTTGGTTTTTTTAACGCATAATGGCGGCGATCTGCGATTTTTTTTGCAGTACTGCGACATTGCGGCGGACAGATGGGACCCTTGACTGACATTTTTGCCACTTTTGGGGTTACCAGTGACATTTCTACAGTAATCAGTGCTATACATATGCACTGTTACTGTAAAAATACACTGGCAGTGAAGGGGTTAACTTTTTTGAAAGGGAGGGGCTATGTGTGTCCCTAGGGGCGTGCTTTCTACTGTGATTGGCTGTGGCTTCAGATGTATGAAGAGTGATCAACGGTTCTACATAGTAGAACCGTATGATCATCCTTCATACACAGGGGAGAATGACAGGCAGCTTGTTTACACAAGCCGCCTGACTTTCTCCCTCTCCCCCGCTGATCGCAGAGTGACCGGCGGACATCGGGTCCGCCGGTCACACGCGCGGGGGGGTCCGTGACCACGCGGGAGCGCGCCTCCGGCGGCGCGCGTTCGCTCCCTAGACCCTCACAAGCTAGTGACGTAGCCCTACGTCACTTTGCCTGTGAGGGGCTGACCGCCGACGTAGATAGTCGTGCGGCGGTCGGCAAGTGGTTAAAACCCATACTTTCTCTACTTTGTGACATATTTACTCTTTGGGGCTTGGGCCAACCTCACATTAATTTTTGTTTCATGTACAATTTTATTAGCTATGCCATACTCACCTAAAATTTTAGCATCTTTTTCATTTAGGCGTATATTGTGCAAGACTAATTTTTCAATTTCCACAAGATTGCACAAGCCATGTAGCAAACCACCTAAAAATTCAAGACATGAATTAGTTACAGCAGCTAAAGTATGTTAATATGTTAATATGTTAATATGTCAAACTTACAACAACTGAAACACTATTAACCAAGTGAAAAAAGAATAAGGATATAACCCCTACCTGGAAATTCAAAAAGAGATCAATACCTCCAACCCATCCTGTATAAAGGCATCTCAGTACTTAATGGAACTTTTTTTTGCTGTGGAACCTTAATAGTCTGTGCAGAGTTGTGCAATGTTCTGCAGCTGAGGCCAGAGCGGAAGTAAGCTCAAATTTACAGTGAATATGGAGAACTTTTAAATCACAGAAAGCAAAATTGAAATTGGAATGTAAATTCATAATAAAAAGCAAATCTCTGCACTGTGGTCAGAATAGGAACAAGAATTTTATTTGCCACTTTTTTTAAAGTTCCAACCCCTGACAACAAAGCTTTTTTTCCGACAAGTCTTTGGTCAGAGGTACAAGGACATTGTAAAGGACTCTCACGTTAACTAGCCCATACAAAGATGAGAAGTGTGTCTGGACTCTTACTAAACTAGAACCTTACTAAATTATACCAATAACATAAGCTCTTATCTATTTATATACCCAAACCTTTTACAATGCCCTTTACTAATCAACATACCCTGTCACCAACTTAAAAAGTTCAAGTAATGTCAAGGAAAAAAATCAAGTGATTTAATAAGCTTTATTGACACAAGCAAAACAGCATACACGTATGGGTATAGGCTCCGCCCCTCGCCCAACCAGGACTGGTTATACTAGATAAATGAGTCGCCTCCCCTAAGGCAGCATTCTCTTTGTTCCCTAAATGCTTAACCGGTTATTACTATGGAAAGAAGATTTTTTATCTTTGCCCTCACCTTGCCGCACAAGTTCAGCCTCTCCTGTGTCGAAGTTCCCTCCATTTAGGTATAAACTGCCTATACGAGGTAAGCCTCCCCCAGCTCCAGGTAGGAAACTGGTCTCTGGTAACAGGTAAGTAACTCCTCTGGTGACATGGGTCTCTTTTTCCTTCTTCCTGGCTCTCCATGGCTGTAAAGTTTCCCTCAGGCTGCTGGGGTCACGCATGCGCTGTTTGGGGTGAAAATCCTGGAAAACAGCAAGGGGGATCACCGGCAGACCGGCTGCCCAGTTCCAAGATGGCGTTCAGTGACTTCTGACGAAAGTACTGCAGCTACCCGACCCAAAATGGCACCCGGCAGACTTCCGTCAAGCGGAGGTGTACCAAGATGGCACTGGATGACTTCCAGTTCGCTGTAGACAGCCGAAAAGCTCAGGGAAATGCTCAGGCAGCAATTGGGACACCTGGAGAGTGGGCAGGTCCCCTCCTCCTCTCCCCTTTATATTGGGGAGCACAGGACAAGTCAGTTGCGCAAGACAAGAGAAGGTGCAAACTGCGGAGGCCAGGTAAGGGGCAGAGAGAATCCAGGGTTGCTGGGTAGAATCAATGTGTGGCATGCAGGTTGTAAGAATCTCCCTTGTTTTAACAGATTTTGCATGTCTTGTGCCATGCCTGTTCAGAGCCCTGGGGAGATAAGGCATGTCCTATTGATTACATGCAAGAGTGGAGAGTGATAAGGAAGCAGAAAAGGCAGACATGATTTCCATAATTAAACAAACAGTTAAAGATTCCCTACAAGAAGTCCCTTTTTAGCCCAGAGAAGCTCCTTAAGGGGAACCGTCACCAATGTCAGGCTCGGGTGATAAGTCGCCCCCCCCCCGTAGAAGAGGAGTTGTTTATGGGTTTCGACTTCGCCTTAGTGCAATCCCCGGTAAGAGCAACAAGAGAAGCTCTTGAATGGGAGGAGGAAATCCCCCATCCCGCAAAAACTAGAAATTATCCGCAATTAAAAGGGCAGTACTCTCATTTCCGTTGATTGAGGAGGTGAAGGATATTATCTATGACGAATGGAAGAAGACGGACAAAAAGCTGTCCTTAGCCAACAGGTTTGAGAAGATGTATCCTTTCAAGGAAGAATAGGTCCATGCACTGGAGGTGCCCCCCACTAGTGGATGCAGCTGTCATTAGATTGGCCAGACATGTCACATTACCTATGGATGCTGCAGCTTCCTTCAAGGATGCTTAAAAAAGAAAGATAGATATAGAACTGAAGAAAATATATGCGTCTGCAGGAAGTGTCTGCAAGGCATCATTGGCACTGACATCAGTGGCCAAGGCACACAGAGACCAGAAATGCCTCGGTACTGAAAATACTTAATGAGATCAAGCTGGCAGGCGATTTTGTAGGTGAAGCTGCGGTGTTCTGCCAGAGTAATGCTATCGTCAGTAATGGTGAGAAGGGCATTATGGCTCAAGCCATGGACGGCAGACGGATTGCCAAAACCCAATTGGTGTCGAATCTCTTTAAAGAAGCAGCCTTGTTTGGCAGCAAAATGGAAACCACTATTTGAATGGTGACAGGGGGCAAATCAGGTTTGATTCCCCAGGATTTGAGATCCAGCGGCAACCGGAAAGGAGACAATTCATGAGTAAGATAAGGGACACAAGACCCTTTAGAATAAACAAAGATACCAAGAGAGGGTGGAAGAACCCCCAGGCATTGGTAGCTTGGTTGAACAAACCAAGACAGAGCATGACGCAGAAGCCCTTTTAAAGGTCCCTCTGTCCAGACTGGTCCGGTTGGTACCCGACTACGCCAATTTGCGCCGGTCTGGGCGGAACAGTTTAAAGACCCTTTGGCCATAAGAATAACCCAGGAAGGTCATCACCGGGAGTTTATGCCCCCCCCCCCCCCGGAGGTTTCCATCTTACCCGCACAAAGCTCCCTCGGTGTCAACAGAAGATACAGATATTCTTTGAATATGTTCAACCACTCCTACAAAAGAGGGCCCTAGAACCAGTCCCTAGGCAAGAAAGACATCAAGGATTATATTCTCCTCTTTTCTTAATAAAGAAAAAAACAGGCTAAGACCAGTATTAGACCATCGGAAGTTGAACAAGTACAACCAAGTGCAAAGCTTCCGGTTGGAATCGCTGCAGTCAGTCGTACAAACCATCAGACAGGGGGAGTGGATGTTATCTTTAGATTTGAAACATGCCTACTTACATGTCCCAGTTCATCAGCAATGTCACAAATATTTACGCTTTGTGATAATGGATTACCATTTTCAATTCATCTGCCTACCATTTGGCCTGTCAATGTCACTGAGGATATTCTCCAAAGTGCTTCTCCCGGTCATAGCCACGTTGCACAGACAGGGTCTACAAGTGTTCCACTATTTGGACGATGTCCTCCTAGTAGCCCGGAATCCACAAATCCTGACAGAACACTGGGAGATTCTGTTCCAAACCCTACTGAGTCTAGGGTGGATTATCAACTGGAAAAAGAGTCAACCAGAGCCCATGCAGAGAATGCTATTTCTGGGGGCAATCCTAGATACCTGCAGGAATAACAGTAGAACTCCCTCCAGAAAAGGCAACGGCGCTTGTCTCTCAACTACAAAATATATTGAAACTGTCATACCTCACAGCCTCCAAATTTCTCAGACTGTTAGGATCACTAGCAGCTTCGATACCCATGGTGAAGCAGGCTCACTGGTGGATGAGGACCTTCCAGGTGGATTTCCTGAGACAATGGAAGAGCCGCTCCACTCGTCAACTGATTAAACTTTCACCAGCGATGAGGCGTTCCTTCGAGTGGTGGCAGAAACCAGCAAATTTGTCAAAGTGCCACCAACTCAACCCACTGACACCAGTAGTGATCTCATCAGATGCATTAGCAGTAGGCTGGGAAGCACATTGCAACTGACATCTAGCCCAGGGTCGGTGGGGGAGCAGACAGAAGTAAGTCTCTAATGTATTAGAACTAAAAGCAGCCTTTCAAACTCTAAAAGCAATTCAAGACTAAGTCAGGGGGACCAGTGTAATACTCCAGATGGACAACCAGGCAGCAATCACCTATGTATGCCCACAAGGAGGAACGAGGAGTCAAGCACTCCTAGCGGAGGTCGCGCCTATCATGAATTGGGCTAAACAGAATGTGTCAAGTCTATCAGCCATTTACATCCCAGCTCAACAGAATTACTTAGCGGATGCACTGAGCCAGAAAATATTGGACAACAACAAATGGGCACTGAATCAGTCAGTCTTCCAATGGATTTACAGGCAGTGGGGTCATCCAGACCTTGACTTAATGGCATCGAAAGGTCCATCGTGTACAGCCACCTAAGATGTTATCACGGTGCGATACATTAGCACATGTATTATAAGGACTACCAACATATCTACAAGTGCCACTGTGGAACCTGTCTGATTTAGATTTTTCCCCTCTGATAAATGACCTCACAAAAAGTTAATGCATGTTGCATTTATCAAAAGCTGCTGTGAGCATGTCTTGTATTTAACAGAAATCTCAGAGATTTGCGAGTTGTAGAGAACGAACTTCATTTTAATAACGTATGTATAGTATTTATGAGCCATTGGACATTTAACATACATAGCGTTCATAGTACCCCTACCCATTCAGAAATAAAGTGTCAAAAATTAATAAAAACAGAGACAATTTTTGACAATTCCTTTATTAAAAAAAATAAAAAACTGTGTCCCCTGATGTAAATCCATCGTCAATTGCGCCGCACTGCTGGACCCGAAAAAAAAACACTCCGTGGTCCAGTAAGGCAAACCACCGAACGCTTGTCTTGCTGTTTGACAGTTCTTATATAGGTAAAGGTGGTGCCAGCTGGTGACGTCACCTGGTGGCACTGCCCCCCTTGTGATGTCATGGTCGATGGATCTACATCATGGGGCATGTTTTTTTATTTTTAAATAAAGGAATTGTCAAAAACTGTTTTGTGTTTTTGTTACTTTTTGACACTTTATTGGTGAATGGGTAGCGGTACTATGTACGCCATACTTATTCACATAGGAGGGCCAGAATCTAGAGGCCCCCTTGTTAAAGAAGGCTTCCAGATTCCAATAAGCTTCTTGCCCACAGACACCCACAACCACCAGCCAGGGTTGTGGGGATGAGGTCCTTGTCCTCATCAACATGGGGACAAGGTGCTTTGGGGTGGAGGAACCCAAAGCACCCACCCTCCCATGTTGTGGGCATATGGCCTTGTATGGTTCAGGAGGGGGGCACTCATCCCCCACTTTCCTGACCCCATAGTCTTTATGGGGCTGTCCCCTTTACTTAATGACCAATGGTTCTGTAGGTGGCAATATAACCGATGGTATAGAATCTACAGTGTTGTGCCTCTCAATGAATAATATAGAAATGTTCTTGTTGCCCCATTAAACTAATTTATTCCTAGTCAACAATCTTTCAATGTTGGTTAACAAATAGTAAGAGAAAAAAGATTTTTTACTATGAGCATTGCATTGCAACCACTTTTCTTTTTCAAAATGCTTTTTAGTGTTTTAGTTTGTGTTTTTTTATTTTTTTTATTTACCATCCTCTTGTTGTCGATCCATATTAGAAATGCTTAATATTTTCATATTTGTCATCTCCACAATTCTTGTCTCATCTTCAATACTCAGAGGGGTGCTGTCTATGATCAAATCCTGCATTCTTTTGCAGTTCTCCACAATTTTTGCAAGGCTTCCAGTGATTCCTGTGCTGCAGCTAATATTGAGCCGGAGACGCTCAGCACAGCAGCAAATCTTTCCAAGGCATTTTATGTCATGCCTATTAAGCTGTTCAAAGTTTTTCAGTGTGACCTCCAGAGTCTGCAGAGCTTGGGTCCAATCAAAAAACAACTTGACAACCTTTTCAGAAATGTATGTCTTTGGTTTATTCTTCATTAGTCCTCCTTCATTAGAGATGTCTTTTTCATCTATATTTGATGAAATACTATGAGAACCAAATAAATCTAACTTGACTAGTTGAAGGACACTTAAACAGCTTGGTAAGTATTCAAAAAAATCAACATGATGGGAGGCTATATTATATGTGTTAATATGCAATGTTCTTCCAAAAAAGAGGAGTTCAAATTCCCTACTCAGTTCCGTTTTAGTGGCACTTTCATAAAAAAGGTTAATTCCAAACTCCACTAAGCCAGTGCTCTGATCACTTATGCCATCTTTGCACACATTTATAATGTGATTTACAACTTTCTGAGTAGCAGTTCTGGATGACCCGCATGTGTAAAAGAGCAGATTTTTGTACCTATTAGTGACATCATTTACTGTCTGTATATTGTTTAGGTAGCCTTCTCCTTTCTCAGCACTGGATGTGTCTTCTGATGACAAAAGCTGAGCAAGTCTCCTTCCAGCAGTGTATTCTTGGAATGATGTATGAAAAAATCTGTATATAGGCTTGGGCTTTTGAGCCCCATACATATTTAAAAGTCCAATTTTAAGCAGGATATCCTCTACAATGTTCACATTTTCCAAATGTTCTTTTTGAAATTCAAATTTGTGGTCAAACAGTCCACCAAGAGCCAGGTCTCCACAGTAGGTAATATTTTGTTCTCTGATGCTTGTCTCTACATTTCTAATCTTGTAATGACTCCTTTCAATCATCAAGTTGTATAGTGTACAGAAAAGAGTTGTTTGAGTGTTCATGTTAAATTCATACTCCCCCATTCGAAGTGCACAAGCTATGACTACAAAAAGTGGTGTCTTCATGAGATTTTTCATGAAATCTGTCTCATCCAACTGCTGCAATAGGGCAGTGGATTCTTCTTCTTGTAAGACATTTGAAATAAGTTTTTTTGCATTTTCGATGGTAAAATCACTGGTTTCCACAATCAGAGAAGCGCAATGTCTAACTTCCTTGAGAGATTCTGTTCTTGTGGTAACAATAACAGTGCTGCCAAATTTATAGTTATGTTTTATAAGATCATTCACTTCTGTACAGCTCTCACAGCTGAATTCATCATAGCCATCCAATAAAAATAAAACATTTGGCCCAAGGTTCCAGATTTTATGCATGAATTCTTGTTTGTTCCAGTTAGAAGTAACAGGAAAAAGCTGGTCAGACATTGTGTCATAAAGGTTTACACTCAAACTTCGCAAAGTGATAAAGAAGGCAAGCCTGTACTGTTTAAGAGATTCACACTTTCCAGATGCCCACAGATAAGCAATCCTCTTTAGTATTGTGGTTTTCCCTTTGCCAGCTTCTCCCTCAATGATGCATGGACTTTCAAGTCTATGTAGTAAATCTTCCAATGTAATTTTTTCCTTTCTCTGATTGAAAGTATCTTTCTTCCACAGTAAAGGATCAGTGAAAGTTGTTTCCAAATCAAATATGATGTCAATTTCTCTACCAAGTGGGAAGATATTCTGAAAGAATTTGCTGTTATACAAGCGTTTTAAAAGACGTTCTAGATCTTCCAAGTCTCCATCTGTTACTCTTCCAAAAACATCTAAAAAAGTAGACAAAAAAATAATAGATAACGGCGTTAAAGCAAATATGTTTTTTATGTACAGGGTACAGATACTAGAGTGAAAACTTTAGTAAGGAAATAAAGGAGACCAGCTTTTAAATATTGAAATAACATATTATATTACTAAAGTATATTACTAAGCCATTTTGTAATATAATTTTATTGGTAAAGTGCCTATCCAGATCATTTTAATCTATAACAAGATTTTTAAAACTGTTGAAATTCAACTGTTGTTTTTATTAAAATTATAGGGTCATTTAATTTTCTGTTTCTGTGATTGGCTAATTGCTCCTCCCGGAAATCTCCAAAGTCAGAGACAAAGTTTTACCAGCATCATCTATGTGCTTTCTTAACCTGTTTCCAACCGACGGCCGCAGATTTACTGCGGCAAGGTGGCTCGGCTGCACGAATCGATGTAACTGTACTTCGGACGCACATGGGGCTAGGGGGCATGGGTGCCGTGCCCCTGATGTTCTGATTCATTTCAGAACCAATCAGTCATCAGGTCCAGGCCAATGATTTTTGGCCTGGACCTGGTAATTGGTTCTGACCAATTGTAGAATGTCCTGTGCCTGTGTATTGTAAACACAGGCACAGGAAATTATGCAATCTTCTCTCCTGGAGCCCTTTTTGGTTCCAAGCGAGAGAAGAGAGAACATCTACTGTGAGTACACAAGCACTACACTCACACCAGTACACATAGGCACACATTTAACCCCCTGATCACCCCCACTTAACCCTTTCACTCCCTGTCACAGTGTACACTATACAGTATACAGATAATTTACTGATCACTGTATTAGTGTCACTTGTGACTTCAGTTAGTGTGAGAGACAGTGGTAGTTAGAGGAAGTCCCAGATAGGTTTAGGGTACCTGCCATATATCCCCTAATAAAGATTTAACCCCATGATCACCCCCAGTTAACCCCTTCATTGCCCTGTCACAGTATCACTATTATAGTGTACAGATCTTTTTTCTGATCACTGTATTAGTGTCACAGGTGTCATCAGTTAGTGTTAACATTAGCGTCAATACAGGATAGCGTATATTTAGTAATAAAGTTTACCCCTTTAATTGCCAGTGACAAACATAAACACACACTAAACGACTCCATTACTAGTATAGTGTCTGAATGGATCAATATCTTTTATCTGATCAGAACTATACTAGCGTCCCCAATAGTTCAGTATAGTGTTCTCAAAACGCAGTCAGGCCTGATCTCTGTAGCACTAGCAGTTTTTTTTCGTAGCGATTCAACCAGGTGCTTTTTTTACCTGTGAGTAACAGTAGGTACCTATAAATTTATTGTCCAAAGTGTCCAAACAGAGGTACACTAGTGAAGAGGCCTATAAAATGCTGAATATGACAGATGAGAGCGATGGGGAAGCCTCACTGTCAGAATCAGGCTCAGTATTCAAACCCGTAGAGAGTAGCTGCACCCAGCAGCAGAGAAAGCTCTGATGATGGAGTAGTGGTCCCTGCTAAGGTCAGGCGTACCCAACCCCATTCTTCTGTTGCTGAAGTGTAACAACCACAGGGTTCTCGTATGCAGCAGAGTGTCGGTACTAGTGCTGCTCAACCTTCTGGTGAACTGGCAAGCACCAGTGGCCTAGTACATCCTGGTGATAGTTAAACTAGCACTGCAGTAACACTTGGTGACATAGCGTGTCCCATAAGTGCAGTTCAAGCTGGTGCTGTGGCTAGCACAAGTAGTGTCCTGCAGCCACCAATAATTCGAAGACAGACTCGTAGAGCCCATAGTATCCTTCCTGGTGTGCTTGCAAATCCTGATTCGGAGCCCACCACTTCTGCAGCGCCCGTACTTCCCCCATTCACTGGCCAACCCAGTATTCAGGTGGAAACAGCCAATTTTACTCCCCTTGGTTTTTATTAGCTCTTTTTCACAGAAGATCTGTACAGATCTATTGTGGACCAAAGCAATTTATATGCCGATCAATTAATCACAGCAAATCCAAATTTGACCCTTGCCAGAGAATTTGCATGTAAACATATCACTTTCAGACTTTTTGGGAGCCTAGCTGTGTACGGACCCCGAAAACCAATCACCGCCTTCAGGTTTTCTAAGGGTGTAAATTGCTTATTTTACTTCCTCACTACCTATCACAGTTTCGGAGGCCCTCAAATGTCAAGATAGCACAAAACCCCCTAAAATATCCCTATATTGGAAAGTAGACACTCCAAGCTATTTGCTGAGAGGCATGTTGAGTTCATGGAATATTTTATATTTTGCCACAAGTTCGGGAAAATTACAAAAATTGTATTTCTCTTTCGTTTGACGAACACAGCTCCATATCTTCTTCACCGATGGGTTTATTCTGCTCACCATAGGAGTAGGACGCTAGGTGGAAATTGTTTTTTTGCCACGCCTTTAAGGCAGTCCCAGGGGGTATACTCCCACTTCCTGCTATAGGACTTCAGTTTTTTTCTGCCTAGTCAAGAGTAAGGACCTAGTTCCTTTCGGGAAATTTTTTCTTTTTATTATTTTCTGTTCCTGTGAGAACTACAATCAATTCTGTTCACGTGAGAACTACAATTAACTGCTGGACTGGGCAACAAACTGGATATCCTAGATCTTTAAGATCTGGTCCCATGGTACGGTAAGTAGTGTCCCCCCACCCCTCTGTTGGCCCATTGGGGTGGCCATGGGCCCCTCCCTGGGTTGATCAGACTCCCTTTCCCCACTTTTACGCTCCTCCTCAATATCAGGGTCCCTCTGCAGACCACCCCTCATTTACCCATGCCTAGACCCCCCCCCCCTCTCCGGGGCGGCCATGCCTGATTTTTATGGTGGGGTGTTGAGCGGGTGCTAGGGGCTGGGGGGGGGCGCGCCGCCGGCGACATAGACGTGGCCTTTCTTTGAGGGGTATGGTCCTGGTCAGGGGTCCCTAGCGGGGCCCCCCTTGCTGTCCATATGTACCTGGTGGTCCTTGGAGGGTCCTGGGAGCCGCGTGGGTGCCACCACTTTGTTGTGGGTGGCTGCTGTATCTATCAGTGGCCATGATTATGATTATGTAGTCTGGTGGCCATTTTCTTGTAGTTTCCCATTTCTATCAATTGGCAGCCATGTTTTTGGAGTCTATGGGGAGGTGATTCAATGGTGGCCCTCTAGTGGGAGTTCTATGAACTTCCTCTTCCTCTCTGATCACTGTACGGCGTGCAGCCTGACACTCTGCATCTGCATCTGAGAAGGGGGTGGTGAGCCCCAGCGGGGGTTATTTGGCTCTATCTTGCTGCTATAGCGATTTTCGTGCCCTGGGACTTGTAGTACTGCTGGTGCAGCGGTGGGTTGGTATATTTCACAGCAACTTTACACATTTTGCTGGTGGTTCCACGTTAACCCATGGAGTCCCTGGATCACGTGTCACCTCCTGACCCCTTCTCTGAGGCTGCGAGACCTGTGGGGTCCCAGTCCACCTTGTCTGCTTTGACGGCAGTCCTGCAGTCACTGGTGTCTAAAGTAGATTTAGCCCCCCAAAATAGGACAAGTAAAAAGCGTCCTCCACCTTCACCTGCATCCTCTGTCCTTTCTACAGATTCTGATGTGGATTTGGCCGCTGCGGATGCGAGTCACCCTACTGGGTCTGCGTCCATGCACCCGGAGTGCTTTGATAGTGAGGATGATTCCTCTTCCACTACAGTCGCATATGAAAAGGCGCTGGTGGATGCTTTGATTGTATCAGTGCGGGAAACTATAAAATTGGAGGATGCAGCTACTACTGCGTCGGCTGCAAAGGTGCAGTTTGGTACCCACAGAACCTCAGAGGCGGCAAAGGTATTTCCCTGTCCTGCCTAAAGTGCTTTGCTAGAAGGTATCTGTTTGAAGAGTCCCTGCTAAAGAAACTGAGAGTACCAAATGTGGTGGACTCTCAGGTTTCCAGGTTGAATAAAGCCACCCTCTTTCCGGTGGAGGACTCTCTGTCCTTTAAGGACCCCTTTGACAAGAGAGCTGAATATCTGGTACGATACCTTTTCACCATGGCCGGTTCCATTCTGCGGTTAGTGTTTGCTATAACCGTGGTTTCACAGGCATTAACAGAATGGGCTAAGCTCCTGCGCCAGGATTTGGAAGGTGGACAACCTCCTCCTGACCTGGCGGAGCTGGCAGACCAGTTGGTCCAGGGTTTGCAGTATATTTGTGATGCCTCTTTGGATGTGGCCACCTTAGCCTACAGGGTGTCTGTAACGGCGCCACATGATATGGCTGATATACTGGTCTGCAGACCAGGCTTCCAAGAAGGTATTGACTGATCTCCCTTTTGTAGGAGACAGCTTGTTTGGAGCTCCCATGGAGGAGATCATTAAGGGTCTTACAGGAGGTAAGAGTTCTCTGCTTCCGCAGTCTGCCAGAAGTAAAGAGACTTATCACAAGCGTGGTCCCTTCTTCTTGGCCTATAAGCAGTCCTTTCGTCCTTCCGAATCTAAGGACCAGGAATCAAAATCCACCCGTAACCCCGCAGTGGGTTCCAAAAGGCCCTAGCCGGGTAAGTCAAGCTCACTTCTGCCTGAAGGTGCGCCCTCACCCGTACTTGGCGTAGGGGGGAGCCTTTTCACTTATTTCCGGATCCGTGGACCTCCTGGATTCAAGATAAATGGGTCCACGAGTTCATTCAGTCCAGGTACAAGATTGAGTTTCAGTCCTTACCTCTGGCGAGGTTCTATCCTTCCAATCTGCGTTTGTCCCCAGATTGTCTACAAGGTCTTCTCAGGGCAGTACAGGATCTGCTCTCACAGGGGGTCATTGTACTGGTTCCGGAATCAGAATGCTTTCAGGGGTTTTATTGAAACCTATAAATAGTATAATAATAGCTGCGCTATGCACCACAAATAACTCTTAATAAATGATTGAGAAAGCAGCTACACAAAAATGATTCTGATACGTGTGACAAAACGCATTGGGTGGACCCTCATTGGTGGATGTCCGGACGCATGCGCAGTTGAGGAGGACGTCGGCCATTTTCTTGGTTAGAAACGGAACCACGGGGGCGTGGCCGGACCGGGCATGTGAGTAGACCTACCTCACGGAGCTCCCGCTCTTGATCCTTTAATTTCATCCTTTCCCCGGCCGGATTGCCCTAATTAGTGGACTAACTATCCTCAGGGGGTCCCCCTGCTTGCCCTGGTGCCTTTTGTTTACTGTGGTGTGCCTGGAAACCGAGGTTCCGGAGGATCGCGGGCCGCACTCTGTTTTCCTGGATTGTAATCTTCTGCCATCCTGTCTCTAAATCTCGCCCACGGCCTCTACTCTGCATCCGGGGGCTTCTCCCACATCCCTGCCACGGACTCCTGCTTTTATTTTTCGGGGGGGGACCCTGTATCTTGAAGATCCGGATCGCGGCCTAGACACTGGCTGAAGCCACGGACTTTCCTGCGGCGGGCGGCCGATCGCGGCGGCGCCGAGCGGAGCGGGGCTCCGGTAAGCAGCTGGATACATCTCTCTGGCCCTCTACACCCCCCGACCCGCATCCTGCCTCCTCTGACCCTCCGCCATCCCTGGGATCGACCCTGCTTCATCTCCTGCACAGGCCCCAAGCGCTGCCATACCTCCATCCAGCAGGCTGCATCTCCCTCTCCTCTCCTCAGCTGCCTTCCTTGTCAGACCTGCTTAACGTACCTGGAACCTGGTGTACCAGCACCCCTGTGTCCCTGTCGTATCCGTGGTAATCCCACCATGATCCGCGGCAGCAAATCCAAGGAGAACAGCACAGTGTCGGCATCCCTCCAAGATGGCGCTGGCCTGGCGACCCCGCAGCGTGTCCTGCGTGGCCCTGAGCAGCCGAAGGAGGCTGCGGTGAAGCCTAAAACGACTCGTCCCACAGGTAAGGACGCCGCTGGGCACATATTGCTATATGCTAAAAAATTGTCGGAACTTCGGGATCAGGATGCTGGGGACTGTGCACAGGCGGACGCTGGGGGTTCCTCCGCTGGTGACGCACAGGGACTGGGGACAGCTGCGCAGCCCCCATTGACCGACTGGGACCTGGACACCGACGAGGGGGTGACGGAGGGGACACAGCCTACAGTTAGCCAAATACTTCATACCGTGCACAACTGTACTGCCTCTGTGAATACTGTTAAGGACCGTCTGGGGAGTCTCACTGAAGAGGTGGCTCTCCTTCGCCAGAACCTACAAAAGATCCGTGAACGCACTACTGCTGCGGAAAGCCGTATTAGCGACCTGGAAGACCAGCTGCCGCCACTGATTACTGAGTCCAGATCTACTGCGAGACAGGCACAGATCAATAAAGACAAGACTGATGATATCGAAAATAGATTGCGGCGCAACAATGTGCGCATTGTGGGACTTCCTGAGAAGGTCGAGGGCAGGGATCCTACCGAATTTATTGAATCTTGGCTATGTGATGTGTTTGGCAAGGAATCCTTCTCACCTATGTTTGCGGTGGAAAGGGCCCATCGGGTCCCCACCAGAGCACTGCCTGGTAACGCTCCCAGACCCATATTGGCAAAGTTATTACACTATAGGGACAGGGAGAAGGTGCTACGGCTGGCCAGAGAAAAGGCGGAGATTAAGTTCAATGGGGCCAGGGTTTCCTTCTATCCGGACTTCTCTGCGGAGGTCCAAAAGCAGCGGGCCAAGTTCGCCGATGTCAAGCAACGTCTCCGACGCATCAGGCTGATCTATGCCATGCTGTACCCAGCCTGTCTCCGGGTCACTGCGGAGGGTAGGGCGCACTTTCTTGATACTGCCGCTGACGCTGCGAGTTGGCTGCATATACATGAGCCCTCCCTCCGTCAACGCCAATGGGCCGATCCCGGTGAGTGAGGGGCATCTTAATGTGGACTCTGCATTTTTCCCAGTTTGGACCCTGTGAAAGAATTCCCCAGCCGGGGCTCATATCCTTGTTGTACTGGCACAGATGTGCTCCATCCATTGCATGCTACTTTTCTCGACGGAGTGCTGGCGAATGCATCGTACCCGGATTACACAGAGCAGTTTGCGCAGTTGCGCACAACAGGCTGGCGGGCCATCACTGGTTTGTGGGGTTGACGCCCCCGGTGGACTGACTGGTTCTTTTTCCCGCCTCCTGTGCTATGATGAGGCACCGTTGTGCCTTGTCCTGTTGGACCATGTTCTTTTTTTCTTTTTCTTTGTCTTTGAGGAATCGCACACACCATTGGACTGGACAGTATCTTGGCTGTGGACTTCTCGAAAGCATTGGCTCCATTCGACTCTGCTGCCATACGGTTCCCTGCCGTGGGTGTCGGCTTCTGTGGCTGGTACCCGATTCGCAAGATTTGTTACTGCATGGCTGGACTACCTATAGTCTCGTGGAATGTGCGGGGTCTTGGTTGTCCTCAGAAGAGGGCCATGATAGCTGCTCCACTGTGCAAGTATCATCCAGCTATCATAGGACTGCAGGAGACTCACCTGGTAGAGGAATCTGTGGGGTGTCTGGGATACTCCTGGGTGGGTTGGGGTTACCACTCCACTCACTCTTCTTACTCCAGGGGGGTGAGTGTTTTGGTGCATAGGGCCCTGGCCTTCCAGGAGTTGGGGGTGAGGGTGAATCCTGAGGGACGTTTTGTATTTCTGCATTGTAAATTATTTCAGGCTGTATGTGCTTTAGCGGTGGTTTATATTCCTCCTCCGTTCTCTTCCCAGGTGCTCCGTGAATTTCTCCTGTTTACCGCTGATAAGGCGGAAGAACCCCTTTTTGTGCTTGGTGATTTTAATGGGATATTGGATCCTGCCAGTGATAGACATCCACCTGCTCCCCGGATGGTTTCCGCTAGGGGTACTGCCCTCGAGCGTTTTCTGGGGGAGTTGGGCTGGATGGATATATGGCGTTTGCGCCACCCTGACGAGGTCCAATTTTCCTGCTTTTCTAAGACCCATTCCTCCCTCTCCCGTATCGACCTATGCGTGGGCACGGTGGCTGCGCTCGCGTTGGTGGAACGGGTGGAATATGCTTTGCGGGGGATTTCGGACCACTCCCCATTGGTGGTCTGGCTTACTGTACGGCCTCAGACCGGTTTGCGTAGGGCCCCTTGGCGCCTGAATGCTTTCTGGCTGAAGCTTTTTCCACCAGATGCTAATATCTCCGCTGAAATCACCCGTTACTTTTTGGATAATATCCAATTTCCTGATTCTCTTGCACGGTGGGATGCCTTTAAGTGCTTCCTTCGAGGCATTTTGATTGCTAACATTAAAAAAGTGCAAAACGCCTCTAAACATTTTGAGGAGCATTTGGCTCGGCGCACCCATGAGTTGGAGGAGGAGTATGTTGCCAACCCTTCGGATGCTACGAGGGATGCATGGCTATCTGCACAGAAGGTGTGGGTGGGAGAGGTACAGTCTAAAGTGGATAAGAAGCGTTTCTTTGCTAAAACCACATTCTATGAGGAGGGGGAGCGGATGGGCCGCCTGCTATCGCGTATTGTGGGGGTGCGCCCCTCAGCTCCCCCCATTGGGGCCCTCAAATTGGTAGGGGGACGAATGGCCAACACGCCTGATACTATTATGACGGAATTGGTACGCTTTTATTCTGATCTGTATTCCTCTAAGGTGTCTTATGCACCGGCGGACCTTCGGCGGTATTTGGATGCAATCACTCTTCCGAGGCTGACGGAGCGTCAGAGCGCAGATCTGGAGGCCCCCATTTCTGGGTTCCAAGGCCCCTGGTGATGATGGCCTCCCGGTCGAAATGTATCAGCAATACTCTGAGGTGCTTGTACTGGAGTTGCTGAGGGTCTTCAATGCTGCAAGAGAGGTGGGAGCTCTGCCGGACTCCATGACTAAGGCCAGTATTGTTCTATTACTAAAGCCAGGTAAACTACCATTATTGCACATATTGTCCACGAGGACCAGGCGGGTTTTATGCCGAATAGGTCCACCGCAATCAATCTTCGCCGCTTGTTTGTAGCCATGCAGACACCGGCGGATAATGCGGGGGACAGAGTGTTGTTATCATAGATGCTAACAAAGCGCTCAACAGCGTCGAATGGGACTACTTATGGGCGGTGTTGGAAAAGTTTGGGTTTGGCCCTCTATTTATCTCCTGGGTGAGACTGCTTTATTACCGTCCTCAGGCTTCCATCAGGGAGGGTGGCAGAATATCTGAGCACTTTTACTTGGGGAGGGGCACCAGACAGGGATGTCCACTATCCCCGCTCCTGTTCGCGCTGGCTATTGAGCCGCTTGCGGCTACCATTCGATCGCAGGACGCCATAGATGGGTTTCACTTTGGCCCCCTTCAGGAAAAGATTCTGCTATATGCGGACGACATGCTCCTGCTGCTTGGGGACTCGGGGGCTTCCTTGCAAGCTACCATGGCCACCATAATGGAGTTTGGCCGATTTTCTGGCCTCACTATCAATTGGTCCAAGTCAGCCTTACTGCCGCTGGCTAAACCGGTGGATCCTCTCCTGGGTACGGTCTGTCCAGTCCCCGTGGTAACTACCTTTAAATATTTGGGGGGTGGTGATTTCTGCGGATCCACTCCACTATTGTAGCTTAAATGTGCACCCGCTCCTTGCTCGGTTTCGCGATACGATTAGGGTCTGGGACAAGCTGTGGTTATCGGTTTGCGGGTCGGTGAACCTGATTAAGATGGTTCTGATGCCGCAGCTCTTGTATTTCTTGCACAACTCCCCAGTGGTTATTACGCTGAAAATATTCAGGGTGGTCAACACGTTATTCAGGACTCTTATATGGCGGGGGGCGGGCGGCCCGGATCCGGATTGAGCAACTACAGAAGCCTAGGGATTTGGGAGGCCTTTCTCTCCCTAATCCCTGGATTTATTATTTAGCCTCTCAGCTGCAGCACCTGGTTGGGGCGATGGCTGGGACGGGGGGCGGTCTGGCTCTGAAAATGATGGGGTATTTTACGGGTGCCACTGGCATTCCTGAGGGGTTGGTGGCTCAACTTTTTGCTAAATCCAATAAACTCTACCCTACCTATAGACTTCTTCAGAAGATCTGGGATAAGGCCAAACAGCTACAACTGGTTACCGGATATACTTCTTATAGTCCCATTTGGCATAATCGTTCTTACCCTGAGCTGGACAAGCTGGATCAGGCTGGTAGGTGGCTGACGTATGGGGTGTCCCATCTTAAACACATCCTGCTCAATGGGGAGCTACTGCTCTTCGAGCAATTGCAACTTCGGTTTTCTTTGCCACATAATATGAAGTACTATCACCTGCAGCTTCGGCATGCGTGCCGGGCTCAACCTTCCTTGTCCCACTCCAGCTTGTCCTCCACACCGGTATTTTTCCTTATGGAGCAATATACCTCTACTAAGGGCTTTATATCAGCTTGTTATGCAGCCCTTCTGGGTTCATACTTAGACAGATATCCGTGCAAAGCGTGTGACCAATGGAGCGGAGATGTGGGGGAGGTACCCGCTGAGCAATGGGAGGAGGCCTTGGAGTCAGTCAGAATATGTTCACTCAATGTTTCCCATCAGGTATCCTAATTATATATCTTACTACGAGTACATCATACCCCGGCAAAATTACATGCTATGGGTCTCCGCCCGGACAATGTGTGCAATAGATGTGAGAGGGATGTGGGGGACCTTATACACTTACTATGGAGATGCCCGAAATTGCACCGGTATTGGACCTCAGTGACCTCCACTATAAGCAGGGTTCTGGGCTTGGCGATTCCTTTGGATCCCAAGCACTGCCTCTTGGGTATACTGGATCACATTATAGATGACTGCTACTTACGGGAGGCAGCGGCGCGAGCTCTGTTTCAAGCCCGACTACTTATTCTGAGACGCTGGATTGATAAGGAACCTCTTACATATAGACTCTGTCATGCAAAATTATTCAGCCCCCTTAAGTTAATACTTTGTAGCGCCACCTTTTGCTGCGATTACAGCTGTAAGTCGCTTAGGGTATGTCTCTATCAGTTTTGCACATCGAGAGACTCAAATTTTTGCCCATTCCTCCTTGCAAAACAGCTCGAGCTTAGTGAGGTTGGATGGAGAGCGTTTGTGAACAGCAGTTTTCAGTTCTTTCCACAGATTCTCTATTGGATTTAGGTCTGGACTTTGACTTGGCCATTCTAAAACCTGGATATGTTTATTTGTGAACCATTCCATTGTAGATTTTGCATTATGTTTTGGATCATTGTCTTGTTGGAAGACAAATCTCCGTCCCAGTCTCAGGTCATTTGCAGACTCCATCAGGTTTTCTTCCAGAATGGTCCTGTATTTGGCTCCATCCATCTTCCCATCAATTTTAACCATCTTCCCTGTCCCTGCTGAAGAAAATCAGGCCCAAACCATGATGCTGCCACCACCATGTTTGACAGTGGGGATGGTGTGTTCAGGGTGATGAGCTGTGTTGCTTTTACGCCAAACAACGTTTTGCATTGTTGCCAAAAAGTTCGATTTTGGTTTCATCTGACCAGAGCACCTTCATCCACATGTTTGGTGTGTCTCCCAGGTGGCTTGTGGCAAACTTTAAATGAAACTTTTTATGGATATCTTTAAGAAATGGCTTTCTTCTTGCCACTCTTCCATAAAGGCCAGATTTGTGCAGTATACGACTGATTGTTGTCCTATGGACAGTCTCCCACCTCAGCTGTAGATCTCTGCAGTTCATCCAGAGTGATCACGAGCCTCTTGGCTGCATCTCTGATCAGTCTTCTCCTTGTATGAGCTGAAAGTTTAGAGGGACGGCCAGGTCTTCGTAGATTTGCAGTGGTCTGATACTCCTTCCATTCAATATTATCGTTTGCACAGTGCTCCTTGGGATGTTTAAAGCTTGGGAAATCTTTTTGTATCCAAATCCGGCTTTAAACTTCTCCAACAGTATCTCGGACCTGCCTGGTGTGTTCCTTGTTCTTCATGATGCTCTCTGCGCTTTAAACAGACCTCCGAGACTATCACAGTGCAGGTGCATTTATACGGAGACTTGATTACACACAGGTGGATTCTATTTATCATCATTAGTCATTTAGGTCAACATTGGATCATTTAGAGATCCTCACTGAACTTCTGGAGAGAGTTTGCTGCACTGAAAGTAAAGGGGCTGAATAATTTTGCACGCCCAATTTTTCAGTTTTTTATTTGTTAACAAAGTTTGAAATATCCAATACATTTCGTTCCATTTCATGATTGTGTCCCACATGTTGTTGATTCTTCACAAAAAATTACAGTTTTATATCTTTATGTTTTGAAGCCTGAAATGTGGCAAAAGGTCGCAAATTTCAAGGGGGCCGAATACTTTCGCAAGGCACTGTATGTTTGATTTACCACACCATGAGAGGCATCTTTTCCTCTTTTTTTTTTAGAGAATACCAAAGCAGTTTAGTGGCTTGAGTTGGAAAACAGGATGTGGATTTGTTCAGTGTCTCTAGATCGATGCTTCACAGATTGTCACATCTGATGTATATGGCCCCTCTGATCTGTTGATCTGGTAAGGGTATTTTGGATACCTCTGTTGGTGGCGGATCTATTGCACCTCTTCACACATTCAAGATTGTTGGTGTGGCTTCACATTATCATGTGGATTATATTAATTCATGTGGACTTTCTTTATTTGTTTTTATGATTAGCGCTACATCTTTTATTTTATTGAAACCTGTTTAATGTTCCCAGGAAGGAAGGCAAGGTCCGTCCCATTCTGAAACTCAAGGCTTTGAAACCCTTTGTGTGGGTTCAGAAATTTCAAATGGAGGCCATTTGCACGGTGGTGGCATCCCTTCATCAATGGGATTTCCTGGCCTTTATCAATATCAAGGACGCTTACCTTCATATCCCAATATATGTCGGGCATCAGCGTTTCCTTCCCTTTGCCGTGGGCGAGGAGCACCATCAATTCGTGGCATTATCCTTTGGTCTCGCCTCGGCTCATTGGGTATTTACAAAAGTGTTGGCCCCGGTGATTGCTTTTTTGAGGCAGAAGGGGATTGTGGTGCTGAGGTAGCTGGATTATCTCCTTCTATGAGCAGAGTCTCCAAATGCCCTGAAAGACCATCTTGACATTTCGGTGCGAACTTTGCAAGAGTTCAGCTGGTAACTGAATTTCCAAAAATCTGTTCTGGTTCTGTCCAAAAAACTAGACTATCTGGGCCTGACCCTGGACACAACCCTAGCCCGGGTATTTCTTCTGGAGGTAAAACTCAAAAAAGTTGCAGGATGTGACATGGCTCCTGCTGTCCAACCCACGATCATCCCTCAGAACTTGCATGCAAGTGCTTGGCCTCATGGTCTCCACCTTTGAGGCGGGTTCCGTTTGCTCAGTTCCATACCAGGTCTCTACAGAAGGAGATCCTTGTCAAATAGAACAATAACCCATGGGCTCTAAACAATCTGATCCTGTTGAGCTGGAGTACGAGGGGATCCCTGATCTGGTGGCTCCACTCTCCGGCACTTCAACAGGGAAAATCCTTTCTCCCCCTGTACTGGATGGTGGTCACAATGGATGCCAGCCTCTCCGGATTGGGAGGTGTCTTGGGTAAGGATCCGGCTCAGGGGGTTTGGACTTAGGAGGAGTCCAGTCTACCAATCAATATCCTGGAAATTCGGGCGATCGGGCTTTGCCTAATGCATTGAACGGATCATCTGCAGGGGTGCCCAGTGAGGATTCAATCGGACAATTCCACAGCCATGGCATATGTCAAATATCAAGGGGGCACCAATAGTCCCTTAGCGGCCCGGGAAGTAGCCGGTATTCTAATATAAGCAGAACTCTTTGTTCCAGCCATCTCTGCCGTGCATATTCCAGGGGTGGAAAATTGGCAGGCAGATTACCTCAGTCGGCAGAAGTTGGATCAGGGAGAATGGTCTCTCCACCAGGAGGTGTTTCATCAACAGTGCCTCAGGTGGGGGACTCCTGATGTGGACCTGTTGGCCTCTTGTCTCAATAGGAATGTGCAGAGGTTCATAGCAAGGTCTCGGGATCCTCTGGCCGACGCCACGGATGCTCTTATAGCTTCTTGGAGCCAATATCGTCTAATGTACGCATTTCCTCCGCTGACTCTTCTGCCATGACTTCTGCGAAGGATCGAGGCAGAAGGGATTCCGGTCATCGCTCTAGTCTAGTGGCACTAGACTGGCCTCACAGGTCCTGGTACGCAGACCTAGTATGGCTGGTCGCCGATGTCCCTTGAAGACTCCCTCTCAGAGAAAATCTGTTAACCCTGCTTTACAGTCACTGGCTTTGACGGCCTGGCTATTGAAAGCCAGGTGTTGAAGGATAGAGGGGTATCTGAATCTGTGATTCCTATGCTGTTAAAAGCTAGAAAATCTACTTCTAGGAAGATATATCATCGTGTCTGGAGGACGTACATTATTTGGTGGGAATCTCGGGGGGGGGGGGGGTTTCCCCCTTCCCTTCTTGGTGTCTTGTGTCTTTTAGTTTCTCCAGAGGTGTAGATCAGCGTTTGGCCTTGGGTACCATCAAAGGCCAAATATTGGCCCTGATGATTTTCTTTCAATGCCCATTGGCCACAAATTCCTTGGTTCAAACCTTTGTTCAGGAGTCTGCCACCTGGCTCCCCCTGTGAGATGTCCGTGGGACCTAAATTTGGTGCTGTCGGTTCTGCAGAAACCGCCCTTTGAAAATATTCTTGGTGACTATTACTTCTGCGCGCAAGGTGTCAGAGCTGGCTGCGTTGTCCTGTCGTTCCCCTTACCTTGTGGTTTACAGAGACAAGGTGATGCTCGAGGGCGCTTAGTGACTCCTGGGCCTTCCGTCATCAGTGATGCAGGTATGCAAGGTGGCCACATGGTCGTCTGTGCCTACTTTCACAAAATTTTATAACGTGGATGTGGTGGCATCTGCGGATGCTTCTTTTGGCTGAAAGGTTTTGCAGGCCGCTGTTGGAGAGGTCATCTTTGAGGGTATATTTGTTATTTTTGTCCGGTGAGCTCCAGTTGTTTAGCCTTTGGGAAGTGTGATTTTTCTTACTGTGGTATTCCCACCCCTCATATTGACATTGCTTTGGGACGTCCCATCAGTCAAGAGGATATGGAGCTGTGTCCGTCAATGAACGAAAGAGGAAACTGGATTTTTGTCTTATCGTAAAATCCTTTTCTCTGATGTTCATTGATGGACACGAACCCCCTCTATTGAGTTGGGTTTTATGTTTTTCTGACACTGCTTGTTACAAAACTGAAGTCCTTTAGCAGGAAGAGGGAGTATACCCACTGGGACTGCCTTATAGGTGTGGTCAAAATGTTTTACACCTAGTGTCCTACTCCTATGGAGAGCAGCATAAACCCATTGGTCAAGAAGCTATGGAGCTGTGTCCGTCAATGAACATCAGCAAAAAGGATTTTAAATCCAGTTTTTTTTTTTTTTTTTACACAAAGTTGTCACTTAAACTATATATTGCTCAAACATGCCATGGCTATATGTGAAATGACACCCCAAAATACAGTCTGCTGCTTCTCCTGAGTACAGGGATACCACATGTGTGAATCTTTTTGGCAGTCTAACCGTGTACAGGACCCCGAAACCAATCTGTAACTGAACCTCAGACCCACACTGTACTTGTGGTCTTCCGTCAGTATACGGCTTCCTCACAGTCATTAACATAGATATCAAATCCCAGCCACTGTCATACAAAGCTAGCCTGACACTTAGTTTGTATACTGGAAACGACTAATTCCTTTATTGAAAAAGAAACAGACTTTTATATACTTGAGAAGTATATTAGTCACAACATGAATATTTACCAAAAAGATCACACAATGAATAGAGAACGAGGTAAAGCGGACTCATGGCTAATCCCAATCAACATGCTAATTAACTCATTACACTTAAGCCAGCCTGGAAGACCAGACTGCCAGCAACAAAGCAAAAAACAAGCAGCAGAATGTATTTTGGGGTGCAATTCCACATATACCCATGGCATGTGTAAGCAATATATCATTTCAATGACACCTTTGTGTAAAACAAAAATCATTTTTTTTTATTTAGTCATTTTTCAAACACCTGTGACAAAAAAATGAAATATTCAATGAGCTTAACATAGTTACATAGTTTGTGAGGTTGAAAAAAGACATCAGTCCATCCAGTTCAACCTATGATGATGTGTGTGTTTGCTGTTAACCGTACATTGTATACCCCTGTGTGTTGTGGTCTTTAAGGTGCCCATCTAATAGTTTTTTGAAACTATTGACGCCTCCTGCTGATACGACTGCTTGTGGAAGCGAATTCCACATCCTTACTGCTCTGACAGTGAAGAACCCCTTACGCATTTTAAGGTTAAACCGTTTTTCCTCTAGTTTTAGTGAGTGGCCACGTGTCTTATTGTATTCCCTTTCTCTAACATGCCTCTCAGGAAATTCCTTGGGGTGTCTACTTTCCAAAAAAGGGTATTTGGGGGGGGGTTGTACTGCCCTGCCATTTTAGCACTTCAAGAAATATGATATATAGCACAGGTTATGAATTGATAATGATATGCTGAAGCACATATACTTAAGAGTTTGAACAACACCAGTCTTTGTATACATATTGATATTTGTATTGTTGCTCACTAGAGTATGACAATTTCTTGCACGTCAGCTTGTGACTATAATTAAAGTACTAATTATGACGTTACCACAACAGATACAGTGTCTTGAAAAAGTATTCGTACCCCTTAGAATTTTCCACATTTTGTCATGTTACAACTAAAAATGTAAATCTATTTTATTAGGATTTAATGTGATAGACCAGCACAAAATGGCACATGTGAAATGGAAGGAAAATGATAAATGGTTTTCAATATTTTTTACAAATAAATATCTGAAAAGTGTGGCGTGCATTTCTTTTCAGCCCCCTTTTACTCTGATACCCCTAACTAAAATCTGGTGGAACCAATTGCTTTCAAAAGTCATCTAACTAGTAAATAGAGTCCACCTGTGTGTGATTTAATCTAAGTATAAAGACAGCTGTTCTGTGAAGCCCTCAGAGGTTTGTTAGAGAACCTCAGTGAACAAACAGCATCGTGAATGCCAAGGAACACACCAGACAGGTCAGGGATAAAATTGTGGAGAAGTTTAAAGCAGGGTTAGGTTAAAATAAAATATCCCAAGGATTAAACATCTCATGGAGCACTGTTTAATCTATCATCCAAAAATGGAAAGAGTATGGCACAATTGTAAACCTACTAAGACATGGCCATCCACCTAAACTGACATGTCGGGCAAGGAGAACATTAATTAAAAACTTTGGAGGAGCTGCAGAGATACACAGCTCAGGTGGGAGAATCTGTCCACAGGACAACTATTAGTCGTGCGTTCCACAAATCTGGCCTTTATAGAAGAGTAGCAAGAAGAAAGCCATTGTTGAAAGAAAGGCATAAGAAATCCTGTTTGTAGTTTGCAAGAAGCCATGTGGGGGGACACAGCAAATGTGGAAGAAGGTGCTCTGGTCAGAGGAGACCAAAATTAAACTTTTCGGCCTAAAAGCAAAATGCTGTGTGTGGCAGAAAACTAACACTGCACATCACCCTGAACACACCATCCCCACCATAAACATGGTGGGGGCAGCTTTTCTTCAGCAGGAGCAGGGAAGCTGGTCAGAGTTGATGGGAAAATGCATGGAGCCAAATACATGGCAATCTTAGAAGAAAACTTGTTGGAGTCTGCAAACAGGGTCAATGCTAACGCTAGGCTAACTGCCTAGGGCGCACTTCCGCCTAGGGCGCCTGGCCACTGATTTCCCTACTCTCCTGCCAGTCTCCATGCTGTAAGTTTTCATCTGCCCGATCACCGAGTCATTAGGGTGCAGCACTGGAGGATATGTCCTGAGTTTCCCAGTGGCAGTGACTGAATGGAAGCAAATGAAAGATCCCCTGCCAGCACCACTGCACGCCTCTATGATCAGTGACACTAACTGTTTGTGACCTTTCTGTCTCTCTCAGAGACTCTCTGGTGATTGTCCCACTCCTATTCCAGACCAGTACAGCAGCTCTGCCTCCTAGAGGCCACTCTTCCTCCTGGCCAGCCTGTCCTGTACAGCGGCAGCATCACGTGACGTGCTAGCCTATAGTGGATTGGAGTAGTAGGCGCTCCAGGGTCAGTGCCTCCTTGTGCCTGGTTGGTTGGTGACAGTGACACAGCTTAGGCCTGGAGACACTAAGGCAGGGTTTTTGCCTGGCAGAGAGAGAGAGTCATCGGATGCAGAGCAGAGCTCTGGTTAGTGAAGAACACACACTGATATTGTATTACTGTATAGTGTTATAGACTGATCTGTCTAAAAAGGTGGGGTATACATGGGCAGGGCAAAGGGGGTGGAGTCGGGGCAGAGCCAAGGGGGCGGCAAAATCAGATTTCGCCTAGGGTGTCAAAAATCCTTGCACCAGTCCAGTCTGCAAAAGACTTGACACTGGGGTGGAGGTCCACCTTTGACACTGGGGTGGAGGTCCACCTTCCAGCAGGAGAACGACCCTAAACATACAGCCAGAGCTACAATTAAATGGTTTAGATGAAAGCATATTCATGTGTTAGAATTGCCTAGTCAAAGTCCAGACCTAAATCCAATTTAGAATCTGTGGTGACAAGACTTGAAAATTGCTGTTCACAGATGCTCTCCATCCAATCTAACAGAGCTTGAGCGACAATGGGCAAAAATGTCACTCTTTAGATGTGCAAAACTGGTAGAGACATACCCAAAAAAACTTGCAGCTGTAATTGCAGCAAAAGGTGGTTCTACAAAATATTGACTCAGACGGGGCTGAATACAAATGCACGCCACACTTTTCAGATATTTATTTGCAAAGAATTTTGAAAACCATTTAAAAAATGTTTCTTTACACTTCACAATTATGTGCCACTTTGTGTTGGTTTATCACATAAAATCACAATAACATACATTTACATTTTTGGTTGTAACATTACAACATGTGGGAAATTTCAAGGGTATGAATACTTTTTTAAGGCACCGTATATTTATAAAGTAGAAGAATTGCATTTTATTTTGCATTAGCCATTTGCGATCATTCTATATGAAAAAACAAAAAGGTATTATTCCATTTCCAAACAGTGTCTCTAGAAAAGCCATACTCACTTTTTCCCATGAGACTGTGAAATAAAAATCTATCTTTATTTTCAAGAGACTGTAGGAAATATCTACAAGACTCTTCTCCTTTATTAAGAATAGATGTAACCAATCTTCTTGCAACTTCTTGAGCCACTTTGTCAGAAAGGACATAATTCATCTCTTCTAAGGTGAAAATTTCTCTTGTATACAGGTCGCATACAATTTGCTTGGAAATTGTCTTGCTTATTCTTTCTGTCAGGCCAGAAAATATGGATCGAATAATATCCACTTAAACATAAAAAAAAAAGTATGTTAGTCTGGAGCCGTAAAATAAATTATGAACAAGTAGTTTACAATTTCTTTCTGCTCCCTCATTTCCAGCTTCTTTAATATGCCCCTGGGGAGGTCAAAATTTGAAGGGAGTTGCCACGTTTCTAGCATTTATATTGCATACCCAGCATAGGCTTAAAAATCCTTTAAGTGCATGCATGGGATAACCTTGCATGTGTGAAGTAGATCATGGTGCAAGTTTCATGGGGAGCAGGTAAGGACTGTGCAGTGGGAGAAAAATAGTGCACCAAGGGTTTAAATGGGGGAAAAAATGGAATACATTTCAGCTTACCATTCCTTGGATGTGGTTGCTGCACTAGTTTTATTATGATTATTATTTTATGTATTATTATTTTCTGCAAGTACAGAAAAATACAGTACTTGCTGATCATGATAGAAATCCAGGGTGCTTATAATTACTGGTACACTGAACTGAAAATGTTATATTCCAATACTGTGCGCTCCTGGGGTAAGGTGAAATTCTAACCAATACTTATATGATAGGCATCTGTCTTTTAAAACATAAGCTAAACAAATAAATACAGAGCAAATAGCAACAATTACTCCAAAAGCACTCTACAACATTTAAAAGAGAAATATTATTAAGCCTCCACCTTCCCGTGAAAGAAAAGTATGATTAAATAGTCCACAAATATATTGTCCTCCACTGGCCTGTTAAGAAACCATAAACAAATGCTTGACATCCACTTGAATACTGTAGTTGAAATCACAACCGTGCATTAGGTGAGCCACAATCACCCTCACTCTCCACAAGCTATTGACTCTCATTTTACTGATTAGCTTAACCACTTCTGGATCGAGCCCATTTTTGACACATTTTGTTCACAAGTTAAAATCAGTATTTTCTAGAAAACTACTTAGAACCCCCAAACATTATATATATATTTTTAGCAAAGACTCTGGAGAATAAAATGGCGGTCATTGCAATATTTTTTGTCATGCGGGATTTGCGCAGCAGTCTTTCAAACGCCATTTTCTTTGGAAGAATTATGAAAAATTACATTTCATTGCATTTAAAAATAAATAAACAATAAAGTTAGCCCATTTTTTTGTATATTTATTTATTTATTTCAGGTACTTATATATATATATTGAGAAAGATGATGTCACGTTGAGTAAATAGATACCCAACATGTTACGGTTTAAAATTAAGCACACACGCGGAATGGCGACAAACTACAGTCAATAAAAATCTCCATCGGCGACGTTTTAAAAATTTTTAACCGTTACCAGTTTAGAGTTAGTGAGTAGCTCTTTTTTTTAAATTATTGCTCTCGCTCTGGTGATCGTGGCGATACTTCACAAGTGTAGTTTGAACAGCGATTTAATTTGCGAGAGTGACTTCCGTATACTTTTTTATTATGCGTGAGCTCACAGCGACTAAAATTTATTTTTTTTCCTAATTATTTTATTTATTTTTTTTAATTTTACCACAGGTTTAAAAAAAAAAAAAAAAAAACAATCTGATAACTTTTATTGCTGTCACAAGCAATGTAAAAATCTAAAAGACCCTAGACCCCTCCGCTACACTTCAATGTATTCAAAACACCGAAAACTGCATTTTTGAATACACTCACTTTTTAAATTTGGCGCCTTTAGCAGCCGAGTAACCCGGACATGACGTCATGGACGCCGCCTCCGGGTTACGGAAGTGGCTTTGATCGGGACTCCATCTAGTCGGCGGTGGGGCAGGAGATCCAGGCCGAGCCCCGGAAGGCAGCGTGAGGGGGGGTGTCCCCTCCTGCTTGCTGGGGTAACGATCGAGCGGCTCCTGAAAGCCGACCGCTGGATCTAAAAAACAGTACCGGGATGAGGCATCACTTCGGTACAACCACTTAAAGTCAGCCAACGTAGGGATACGTGGTTATGCGTTAAGTGGTTAACATAGTCAATTCTCCACTCACAGGGATGGTATCATTTCTGGTTAGCATTCCCCACTTTAGTAGTCTTCACTTTTGCTAAAACCCAAACAAAGAGTACAGAAACGATCCTCATAGTGTGATCCCGTTCAAACTCTTTATTGTATAAACATGACCCCTTAAAATAACACTCACAAGAATGCATAAAAAAACTTGCTTCTCAGTCATATGAGCATGTTATTCTGATCAGTAAAATGAGAGACAATAGCTTGCAGTGAGTGAGGTGTCAAGAGGGGAATGTGGCTCACCTAACACACGGTGGAGATTTCAGCTATTCAAGTGAATGCCAAGCAGTTGTTTATCGTCACTTGCCTGATGAAGGGGCCCTACGTGGCTCTGAAATGTTTCTGTATTTTTACTGTGTGACCATGTGAATAAAGCTTCGGACCCTTTTGAGGAATCCTTGGTGTGCTGATGACATTTCTTCACTCTCGCGAAGTTGTTTATAGACTCTTAACAATCCAGTAGAGGACATTATATTTGTGGACTATTTAATCGCACTTTTATTTCACTGAGAGGTGGAGGCTTATTAACATTTCTCTTTTATATGTTGTAGAGCGCTGCTAGTAAATAAAAGTTATTTGCTCTGTATTTAGTTGAACTGAAAACTCACTGTTCTCAGCCTTCTCAGTTATCATCTTTAAACTACAAAATAACTACCCTCTGTGTAATGGAGATAAGGAGAGGGTGAGATGTTTTCAGTCCAAATTAGGAGAGTTGCTTAGTACGTCAACACTGCTTCTCCATAGAAACAGTGCCATGAGTGAGTGTTGTCTCCCCCTAGAGTAGGTAGTTTTTTACTGGCAGGATTATCAGGTGAAATTGAAGGTAGAAAAAAAGCATTAAATAAACGAATGCAAGAACCACATCTAAGGACTGGAAAGCTGCAATATCACTTTTTTTTTCTTGGGTTAAATACACTTTAAGTCGAATTCCATGAATACTTTAAATTGTTCATTTGGACCGAGCTAATCGAACAATTTCCATCACTAATTTATGTACGGGCTGTCAGCACTGTATAAACTGTATGTGTTGTTTTCCTGCAGCTGTACGTTGACTTCCCAACCTATTCCCAAAACAAAATCGAATTGGGCTGAACGCTGCTCAGACATTCACAATAACCCTTGTATTTTTATGACTGAATACAAAGGCTTCCTCTCATTGACTGAGATGAAGATCCTGACATCATCTGGCCCCCTCTTCATCTCAGCCAATTAGAGAAGGCCATTTATTCATTCTCAAAACAACAAATCTTCATGTGAATGGCTGAGCAGCACTCAGCCCAACTCGATTATGTTCTGGGAACCCCATACCATGCTTAGGACACAGCGCTGTCTACTACAGTATGTGTAGCTGATGGTACATACAGTTTATACAGTGATGACAGCTGATGCATCAAATAGCAAAGGAAAGAGTTAATTTGGACTAGCTTGGTCATGTTTGGATCTGATACAGTTTAACTGTAAAGTACAAATATTTATATTATATATTGAGAATTCTGTATTTTAATATTAAAACAGAACTTAACCATTCCTGCTTTCATGAAAAAATAAACTATAGCCCCTGAAACACTTACCTGTAGGCATTTTCCATACTGGTCTGAACAGTACTACTTCCTTGGGATGTACATTTCTCTGCTGCAGCTAAGGGCATATTCTGTGTGAGGCATGCTGATTCATTCAGCATTTTTGTCACAAAAATCCGACATTATTAAAAAACTGCAGCAAGTATGACCTACTGTATATTCAGCCTGACGCAGCAAACAGAAAAGTATTTCAGGGCCAAAACACATATTTATAATATTTTATATTTTTTTTAATGCAAGCAAAATATCTAAATATATATTGTATATGTCTGCTTTTTATAATAATTCTGAGTTTGTCAAAAGCACCTAAAGTTGAAACTTAAAATGGAAGGGTAGCCCAAAGTTGAAGCTAAAGCCCATTTCGCATTACATACAGCTATGGATGTATGAAGTCTAGACTAGAGCTCTCTGGGGTAAATTACTAAACAGGCTTTTAATTTTGCAAGGGGTGTTGCCCTCAAGCTTAGTTAAATTGTTGGAATGCATTGTTCATGTATTTGTGTGCAATGACTCCAGATATATTCTTCAGCCATGTAAATGGCAGTGTTTATTTGTTTGTAGCTGCAGTTATGGTTAAACTCTATGTCTTTTCTCATGAAAAAAGTTCATGTTTCCTGTCTGCAATTAAGCAACAAAACCCATGTGGACTGTACGCTGTCTGTTTGTTCTGTGGGGCTACAGAATTTGTAAAAGAACATGATCAGGGTTTCACTTTGCAAATCACAGGTATCTCATTCACCAAGCTCTGGTGCAAATTGCATTCCTATTTGCCTTTAGTAAATCAACCCCCTGTCTCATTTTATTATGAAAACTAAAATATATGTAGTCTTGTGAAAAACGAAGTACACATTTTGGAACCTGTCTTGCTTAAAACTTAGATACTTAGGACCTGGTATTGTGGATGCCCTTTGAGTTGGCAAGGGATTTGGTCAGAAATCAGGTTTCAATATCTGAGCTTAGTATACAATTAAGGCTGGCCATACACTATACAATTTTCTTGTTCAACTTTCCTTTAGATTTACCAAAACCATGTAATGTAGGGTCAAACCTAAACACTTTCAATTTGTATGCAGTCAGGCAGGCCCTTGCACTACATAGTTTAAGGTAAATCTAAAGGAAATTGAATAAGAAAATTGTATAGTGTATGGCCAGCCTAAGGCAACTCTTACATTAGTAATTTTTCTTTCATTCAATCAGCGGGTGATATCTGCTGACTTCTTTAAGGTTGCAGCTTGCTTATGCTGTAGTTCGACACTTATGTTTTTAAATCGAGGTCAAACTATTCAGCCTGCATCTGATAAATAATTCTGTTCATCCGCTTTAATTACTTTTTTGGATCCAATTTGGACTGTATTTTATAATATGTTTCTGCCTGCTGCCTGCATTAACTGCCTGCCTATTAGAAAATGCCCCTGTTCTAGGATTAGGGACCCTATTTCAACTTACTTGTAGTAAATTAGGTTGGAACTTCCACTTCTGTAGATTTTTGTTGTTGAAACGAGGAAATGAATATCACTGTAAAATATACAAAGTAGTTTCACATCATGATATGTGCTGCTGCCATATTTATAGTCTTGCTATTTTGAGTAGATATGAATGGTGAATAAAAAAAAAAAACAATAAACATGTGAAAAAGAAAAAGTAAAACAAAACTATGCTTTTTTAAATTTTTAGTGTAGAGGTCAAAAGCCATCTGTGCCTCTATTAGATGTTTGTATGAAAAATATGCAATGGTACACCTCCCACTTTACACTTTTACTAAAGTGTAAAGTGGGAGGTGTATCATTGGTATACAAGTCGTTACGTTATTTTGTACATATAACAAATTAGGATTTTTGTGCAAGTTATTGAATAAGTATTCAACAGCACTCACCAAAATAAATTAAAGCTCTTGCTCCTAAGTACCATAGATACATACAGCTTTCCCATTGCCTGCTACCTCTATGCATACTGTACGCTTCCCCGTGCACCAAGACAAGTATTTGAACACATTTGCTTACATACCTTGGGCTCACCCAGGCTGATTTCCATGCTCAACAATATGTGCCCTCTAGAATCTCTCTCATATGTAGTAAGCTGTGCATGCGATCTGGTGACCCCCAATGATTTAGAGGACTGGAACAAGATCTGGTTCAAAGTAGCTAAGCGCTCATTTAAAACAAACATTCTAGAATCAACCTACTATATTCTCTTTCAGTGGTATTGGGTTCCAGCCCTAAAAGCCTTAGCAAACCCCAATTACTCTGACAGATCAGTAGAGAGAAGGGGTGGGGCCGGGTCGTGGCTCCGAGTCTAAATGGACACAGGGAGCTGTAACTTGGCTCGGTGCCCCCACTGGGCTCTCAAAAGGAGGGAGGGGCCATGAGCACAGAAAAGGGACCCTAGAAGAGGAGGATCCGAGCCACCCTGTTTGTTATTTGAAAAAAAAGAAACGAGACTTTACAATCACTTTAATTATCCCCAAGGATGCTAAACAGTCTTCATTTTGGCAACAAATTTCAATTTGGATTTCGTATTAGACTTTTGACTAAAATGCCTTTTTAGTTTTAGTCCCATTTTAATTCATCTGCAATTGTTTCAGTTTGAGTCATTTAATTGACTAAAATCTCCAGTACATTTTATTTGACTAAAATTGAATCTGTTTAGTTAAATTGTTTTCCTTAATCTTTATCTTTAATAAATATTGCGACGGTACTAACCGTCACTATGAGTGAAAGACAGATAAGTAATAATTTGGATTGCTTAAAGATTTGTCAGCAAAATCTTCATATAGAAATATGAAGATTTAATACCACCTTACACAGTGTATTCCATGCTTGGCTGTGAGAGAGACACAAAGACTTTTATTCGCAGACTTCCCTATTGTTTGTGTATTGGGAGGGAATGTGTCTGTTCTGTCCAGATGGCTAGATAATTAGTTTAGTCCCTGTATACACTTTTATCTGTATATGCTTCTGTAATCAGCCAGAGGGGAGGGATTGTGTACACTGTATGAGAGTGTAAAACTGTTCCTATTGGATTGTGAATATCATGTCCAGTCTTCAACAAGGTCCATCTGGGTGGTAACCTTGTGGGTGAAAACTGTATATAAGTCTTGTTCAATAAAAAGGTTTTAGAGTTAGTTCACCCTCAATCTAGAGTCCTGTCTCTTATTGGGGGGGATATGCTACAAGGGATTGCTATGGTCTTCCATACTCCCTTAGAGGATCACTAAGCTCTTGTAAGAGCTTGTGTAAGAGCTTGTTCTGCTGCACTCTCTGGAGAAAGAGAGGTTCATTCACAGGAACCTGGAGCCTTGTCGGAGGTCCAGGGTGGATAGGAAATGGTGAGACCCCAACCAAGCTGCGGCGGTTCGTGGGGTCTGAAGTGGTTACGGTGTCTGGTGGAGTGCTTGGAGCCCCTCGGGAAGCACTAGGAGCATCTGTCAACGGAGGTACCCAGTCAAGGGTGCCCTGTTCCGTTACATTGGTGGCAAGCGGTGGGATGGCGTCCTAGTGTGAGGAGAAGCAGCTCGGAGACACCGGTAACGTTATGGAGCGAGCTAACACCCGTGCAGCGTCCCCATATGAGGAGGAGTTTCTCTGGAGGTTGCAGCAACACTTGGTCCAACAGGATGGGCCTGTATCAGAGGAAGCCATACTGGACTGGAGAGATTTCACTCGAAAGGAAATGTGGTATGAGGCCTTAGAGGATGAGCAGTGGAGGCGGAAAGAGAACCTTCCCAGCGAAGAACAGCGGTTCCAGGTATACGTTGCCCTGCAGTTACTTTTCCTAGGAGAGCAACCCCTGGATGAGTGGGTGACGGAGCTGTGGAACCTGATTTGGAAGGAGTTGTGGCTGGATGAAGCTTACTGGGCACTAAAGTGGTACGCCACCCGGCACGACCACTGGATGGCTGACGACAATATGCCGGAAGGTGAGGACTATAGTGGCCCGGGCTTGCTGTGGGAGGCCCTTGAGGAGAGGGACTTTGGATGTCCAGCAGAGTTTCGGCGCTGGGAAATCCAGGACACCAGGGAAGCCCTACTGGGTCTTCCCAAAGCAGATGACATGGGGTCAGACCTGATTCATCTGGTCGGAATGGAGTGGGAACTGGAGCAGGACTACCAACGCCTACTCTGCTCCATTCCACCCCAATCTACCCTGCAAGCAGAGCCGGAGTCCTGGGTGGCAGATCCAGACCCACAACCCTTCAGTTGGAGAGACAGTACTGACTGGGGGTACTGTGAAGGCCCACCGATGGCAGGTGGAGATGGGATTGAGGTCTCTCTACCGGACTTACAGGGAGGCTGGGCAGCCGGCCCAGATCCCCAGCTACAGCAGGAGTTACAGGGAGCCTAAGGTGTCGTCCTTCCTTCCCAGCAGCAGTGTACCTTCCAGGGAGAGGAGACAACTAATCCTTATCCCCAACCACAGGGAGACAACAGACCTGACCCCAATGGTGCAGATGGGACCGCGGTCTCTGCACCAGACCTACAGAGATGCTGGACGGCTGGTCCAGATCCCCAACCTACCCCACAGGAATACCAGGAGGAGGAGGTAAGCGATCCCTCCTCTCTACAGCAGACCCCTAACCAGGTTCTGGGGGTAGTATTCGCCAACCCCAACCCTGTAGAAGAGCTGGCAACAGGACAGAGTGCTACCAACCTCTGCCCAGCACTCGCAAAAGCTACAGTCTTCATTTGTACACCCCAGAGATGCTGGACAGTCGGCCCAGATCCCCAACAGCCTGACGAAGTGAGCCCCATCACCCTGTCTTCTCTTCAGTGGCTGAAAGGACTCCAAGGAGAAGGGCCATTCCACAATTATCCCCAGCAGCGGGTATGTTCTGCGAGAGAGGCAGAGGTTGGCTGGGTGAGTAACACTGTTTTCCCGACAATTTGTTTTGGGTACTGGGTGGGTACAGACATTGGGAGGTCCTGTGGAACACAGCCTACCTTAGAGAGGTTGGAAAGTTATTCTCTCAGCCTACTCTTATGTCTAAATCACCCTTTGTCTCCTAGGGACACAGGGTGCCCAAGAAGCCCAGTCTGGCCTGCCCAAACCAGACTTTCACAGACTGATCGGCTATGAGAGCTCCATGCGCCTTGCCAAGACAAACTTACAAACTATGTGGAACTTTGTCAAGGAAGCTGCCATTATGGATGGACTCTTTGGGACTTGTTACCCGACTAACTCAGGCACAGACCGATTGGAGGTCTGGTACCTGGTTCGTCTACCTTTGGGGGGAAGATATGTGACGGTACTAACCGTCACTATGAGTGAAAGACAGATAAGTAATGGTTTCGATTGCTTAAAGCGTAGTTCCGGGCACAGAAGTCATTTTTTAATAAACATACACCCGGGACAGTCAGGGCTAGCACATTCAACAATGGCTAGCCTCTGATCTGTCCCGGTTCGCACTTACCTTTTAGAAGAAATACTTACTTATAAAATTTCTTCCACAGCGTTTCCATCTCTCTTGTGGGCAGGTGAAGCCGGCGCGGTCCTCTTCTGTGTCTTCTTCCGCGTCTTCCTGTCCCAGAATGCGCCTGCATCGGCCCCTCTCGTCACTTCCGGTGCGGCGCCCAGAAGCTGTTTAGCAGGGGAATGCGGCGTCGCCCGGAAGTGACGAGCGGGGCCGATGCCGTCGCATTGATTCCTGGGAGCGATGACCTTCAGCTCCCAGGAATCATCGCGAGACAGGAAGTGACGGGGTGAGCCGAGGCGCTGAGGGAGGAAGTACTCTGAGGTGAGTATTTACGATCTTCAATTACAAGGTGAGTAAACAAAAAAAAAAAAATAACTATCCAATTCCTTTTCAGGTAATGTCGAACTAGCGGAGGGGCACAAAAAAAAAAAATATATAGTTTTTGTGCCCGGAACTCCGCTTTAAAGATTTGTCAGCAAAATCTTCATATAGAAATATGAAGATTTAATACCACCTTACACAGTGTATTCCATGCTTGGCTGTGAGAGAGACACAAAGACTTTCATTCGCAGACTTCCCTATTGTTTGTGTATTGGGAGTGAATGTGTCTGTTCTGTCCAGATGGCTAGATAATTAGTTTAGTCCCTGTATACACTTTCATCTGTATATGCTTTTGTAATCAGCCAGAGGGGAGGGATTGTGTACACTGTATGAGAGTGTAAAACTGTTCCTATTGGATTGGGAATATCACGTCCAGTCTTAAACAAGGTCCATCTGGGTGGTAACCTTGTGGGTGAAAACTGTATATAAGTCTTCAGTAAAGTAAGTGTTAAAACTAATTTAAAAGTGAATATTTGATTAAAATTTAGGAAAAGGTGATTATATACAATAAAATATAATATTGATATTTATATTATAAAGTGCAATAGTGTGAATAATTCAAACTTAGATAGTAACCATTAGTGCTTATAGTTCCATAAAAATCATCAGGTATAAAGTGCAATAGTGAAATACAAAATTCAATAAACATATAAAAGATATAATTCTTCTCTTAATAAATGACTATCAAGACAATTAAGTGACAGGTAATGGTGCTCAGTGCATAAAACAAATAATTGTGCAAAAATCACTCAGTCCATATGTAAATGCTTTGGATAACAAAAAAAGTTCACAAGTGAAAAATACACTTCATCAATTCCTGTATCCGGGTGAATAGAATATCAAATAGGCGTTATCCCTCCACCTAACACCATATAAGTGAAGTGTGGGGTGTTTCTTCTCTCTTGTGTACCCCTATAGTGGTACTAAGCGCTCACCTCCATAACCAAGAACATATGCCTTGTCAGAAAAGCAGGAACTTTTCTCCAGTCTTACTCCGTTTCTCCACTCTTACTCTGGTATCCAAAACAGTCTAGGATGGATCAGCCTTATAAGCCTCCCAAGGGGCCGACGTATCTCGGATTTAAGAAGGCTCACAATAGTGCAATATTGTCTTATAAAATCAATTTTTATTCCAAATAAGTAAAAATAACTCACATTTTTTGCTAAGAAAACAGCGCCTTGGTTTGAATAACAGGGAAGGAATCGCGGTCTTCACTTCCGCGTGTATATGTCACCTCCGGTATAGCATCCCCACGCGTTACGCCACCTCCACTCACGTGGCTTCCTCCCCTGAGTCCTATTTTCACAGGGTAAGAAATTATTCCTCTCTGGTTCTTTATTCCTTTTTTTTTTTTTTTTACAACTCCGGCATCTTTGTTTGTGGTTTTTATTTGATTTGTAGGGGATGGGAGAAGGGAATGAGTGGGATACTCCTTTAGGCTTCAACTATGTACACTTGGGACTTGGTTCCTGAAAAATGCCTGTTGGCACTTCCTGGACGCCTGCCGGCGCCAGCCAACGTTCACTAACGCTGTATATATCCTGTAGAACACAGAACTGCTGAATCCTCGACTATTAGTCCAGAAGATCGAGGACTGAGAACTGTATAACTCCTGACACTGTTGTGTTGTAGAAGTCACTGAATACTGTCCCCCGCTTTGACTAGCTTGAGGTAGTATGAGGTAGAACTCTGTATGGCTGTACTTGCAACTGACACACTCTGTACAATTCAAGGCCCAACTGCAGGTGCCCCCTTTTAACTTGAACTCTTCAGGGTCCACTGACTATGTACCCCCTCTGTAGCTTCAGGGTCCTCAACCTAGGTACCCCCTTTACAACTAGCTGGCACTGGATCCCAGAACCTCTTCCGGAGTGGTCCCCTCTAACTTCAGGCAGACTCCCAGGGGCAATCCTCAGTACTCACAACCTGTGCAGGCTTTCCTGGGACTGGACCCCTCTCTCTCTCTCTGCAGGCTCTCGGCACACCGAATCCCCTCAGCTCACTCAGCACACTCTGGACACTCAGGCGACACCCCGAGACATCCACCTTCCTCAGACAGGAGGACAGACAGCCGCACTCTCCTTCCTGGGACTCTGCTCCCACCAAAGACATTGTGTATGTGCCACCCCCAAACTTATACCCACTCCCAGAATCCTTTGCGTTATAATCTGCCTCCTGGAGTAGTTACGCCTGGATGTGTCCCCTGATTGGGTCTCCTCCACCGCCCTATGAGGAGCCTCTCTGTAATGTTCCGGTACCTTTGGTACCCTAAATTACACTTTCCACAAGTGTATGCGCCCCACCATTTACTTTTTGGAAAGGTGCGCATACACCTTTAAGACTGGAGCTGTCATCACCCAGCGCCGGACTAGATGGCTATTTAAAGCGCCAGTTCTCACTCACATGTGTTCGTTCAAACACCCTTACCTGGATGCTAACCTTGCTTGAAGCTTCCATGCTTGCAAGCTTACTTCGCTGACGGAACCTCGCTGCGCTGATCCCTGTATCCCGCTACTGGATCATCCGCCTCTCCTGAACCACCCTTCGGCTGTATCGCTAATAGTGCTAAGTACCCCGCAGGGGAATTCTCTATAAACTTATACTAAGCTTACACTATCTAGCTCTGCATAGTAAAGACTGTTTATCACATCTGCATAACTAGATTGCTAGCTCTTGAGACTACTGCTACTTTTCTGCACTGGGTTGATCTCTTTTGTATGTCCACCTGCTATTCTATCATCTGCTATCATACAACATTGCTAAACCTTCCTGCATCCATCTGCTACTGTCTCACCTTCAAGTGTCTATCACCTACCACCTCCACTCAACCTATCCCTCAACCTTCATCATTGTGTTACCACATACATAAAGTCACTCTAGGAACCAGCTTGCTAATTGTGTGTATTTACTGGCTGAAATAAGACCTTCCACACATGATGAGTCATTGAGGTTGGGAATGGTATCTCAGCATATCTCTTACATGATTACTGATGTGGAACTATTTCTGCAGCTGAAAATCCACACCATATAAGAAACGCAGGAGCGTTACAGATTGAACGAACCTAAAAATGGATTCAGCAGAAATAACCACTCAGGTGACACAATTAAAACAGCAAGTATCTGCGTTAATACACGCACTTGCTGAATTAAAAGAAGACAATCAGGCTCTGTCGCAGCAGGTAATTAGACTGACACAACTTACCTCTGCTCAGTCCCCTGAACCCAAGATAAATCCCCCTTTGGTATTTACAGGCGATCGCAAAAAATTACGCGAATTTAAAAACGCATGTGAGTTACTTTTTTTGCTAAAACCTCGTACCTACCTTACTGATCACATTAAGGTTTGTACTATTATTTCTTACCTATCAAGCGATCCTCGAGCCTGGGCAGATTCTCTTTTTGAGAAAAACGACCAGCTTCTCAACTCCTATGCCTTGTTCCTGGCAGAGCTCACTAGCTTATATGATGACCCCAATAGACAGAGTACTGCTGATCTTCAGTTAAGATCCTTGAAACAAGGAAGGAGGCCTGTGGAAGACTTTGTTGCAGAGTTCAAGAGATGGACCCTTGATTCAGAATGGAATGATGCATCTCTGAAAACCCAATTTAGGCTTGGCCTAGCAGAAGCCGTTAAGGACGAGCTCGCCCGAGCGGATCTGCCAAAAACCCTGGATGCATTAATACAACTCAGTATTACCATAGATAGAAGACTACGAGAAAGAAAGGCTGAAAAGATGGGAATGCCATTATCCGTTTCCTCTCGGAGTCTGGCCGTTCCTATGGAGTTAGGAAGCATACGCCCACCGCTATCAACTATGGAAAAAGCCAAAAGACGAAATGAAAATCTCTGCTTGTACTGTGCATCCCCGGATCACAAGATAAACGTCTGTCCCCTAGTCAACAAAAAGAAGGGTGAGTGTTCACATGTCTCTCTAGGAGGATTGACAACTTGATTCACTAACCCCTACATTTCTGTTTTTTTGACATTACAGTGGGACCAGAACAGGATTACTACTAAGGCCATGATTGACACAGGATCTTGTGGAAATTATATGGCTATATGTTTTCCTGCTTTAAATAAAATTCCTATTATTTCTAAACTTAAACCTGTCTCAGTAAGTCTTATTACCGGTGTTCCGTTATCCTCTGGTCCGATCACCGATCAGACACAAGCACTTCTAGTCACTATTAACGAGTCTCATAGGGAGACTTCTACCTTCGATTTAATACCACCACCCCACTTTCCCATTGTGTTGGGACTTCCCTGGTTGCACACACACCAACCAACCATAGATTGGAAGAAACGGTCCTTGACCTTCCCTTCTTGTTATAGCGAGGAAACGTGTAACCTCCCGTTTTCAGGGAAGATTCTGTCTGTGGTGACAGATGAGATTGCACCACTATGTTATCAGGATCTTTCTGAGGTTTTTCTTGAGAAAAATGCTCAAGCATTACCTCCTCATCGAGACTATGATTGTAGCATTGATCTACTCCCAAATAGCAAATTGCCGTTCGGTCATGTTTATCCTCTTTCACAGGATGAACTTGCCCATCTCAAAACCTATTTGGATGAGAACTTGGAAAAAGGTTTTATTAGACCTTCCACTTCTTCCACAGCAGCAGGACTCTTTTTTGTTCGCAATAAAGATTCAAGTCTCAGACCTATCATCGACTACAGGAAATTGAATGCTATCACAATAAAAGATCGCTATCCTCTACCGCTTATCCCTGAGCTCATTGAGCAGGTGCGTGGAGCTACCTATTTTTCAAAATTAGACCTGAAAGGAGCATACAATCTCATTCGAATCCGTGATGGACACGAGTGGAAGACTGCATTCAGAACTAGATACGGATTGTTCGAATATCTTGTGATGGCATTCGGCCTATGCAATGCCCCTGCAGTTTTCCAACGATTTATAAACGATATTTTTAAAGACTTACTAGATGTCTGTGTTGTGGTATATCTGGACGATATACTTATATATTCACGGACCCTGTCTGAACACATAAGACATGTAAGACTTGTATTATCGAGATTGCTTGCACATAATCTTTATGTGAAGCTGAAGAAATGCTTGTTCCATAAAGATGAGGTACTCTTTCTAGGCTACATCATATCCAAAACCGGAATCGAGATGGACATGAGTAAAATATGCTGCATTCAGGATTGGCCTACACCAACTACACGCAAGGCGCTACAGCGATTCCTGGGATTTTCAAATTTCTACAGGAAGTTCATAAAAAACTTTTCTGCTATTGTGAGACCCCTCACACAGCTCACTAGCATAAAAATACCATTTAAATGGTCAGAAGAAGCAAATACGGCTTTCCACTTGTTAAAGACAAGGTTTACTTCCGCTCCCATATTACGCCATCCAGACCCATCCCTCCAATACATTCTGGAGGTAGATGCGTCAAACCTGGCAGTAGGAGCAATACTCTCCCAACGACCTACCCCCACTTCACCACTTCATCCAGTCGCCTTTTTTTCTAAATCCCTGAGCAGTCCCAAGATAAATTACCCCGTGGGTGAAAAGGAACTGCTTGCTATAAAATTGGCTCTGGAGAATTGGCGACATTTACTCGAAGGCACCCAATTACCAATAATTATATACACGGACCATAAAAACCTCCAATATCTTCAGACTAGCAAAACTTTCTCGCATCGACAGGTACGATGGTCACTATTTTTTCTAAGGTTTAACTTCCTAGTGACCTACACACCTGCAGATAAGAACAAAAAGGCGGATGCACTATCACGACTAACTGAAGAAAACTACTTTGAAATTCCTTCCGTTCCTATAATACCTCACAAACGCATTATTGGAGTTGTCCGTTCCTTGAAGGAAGAGGTTCTGCATGGTATAAGGTTGGATTCACCCCCACCACAACTAAATACCGATGCAGAAGGCTTCCTCTACTACAACGACAAACTTTACATACCACCTACCCTACGCACCAAGATCTTGGAATTATCGCATGATGTGCCTATGGCAGGACATATGGGTATGACAAAGACTTTCAATTTGATTTCTCGGCAATTCTGGTGGCCTGACATGAAAACATCTATACAAAAATTCGTCTCTTCATGCAATGTCTGTGCCAGGTCCAAAATTGACACTACGAGACCATCCGGTCTACTATGCAGTCTACCAATACCCCAAACTCCATGGGAGGTTCTGTCATTGGACTTCATCGTAGAATTGCCTCCTTCCAAAGGATTTAATACCATCTTGGTGTCAGTGGACCATCTGACAAAGATGGCACATTTCATTGCTATTCGCAGACTACCTTCGTCCAAACAAACGGCAGAACTCCTGATGAAACATGTCTTCAGATTACATGGTATCCCAAAAACTCTTTTGTCTGACCATGGATCCCAATTTATTTCTAAATTCTGGCAAGATCTATGTCACATACTACGGATTGAGCGGAAGCTCACTTCTCCTTACCATCCGCAGACCAACGGACAGACTGAAAGAGTCAACCAATGCATCGAGCAGTATTTACGTTGTTACACTTCTTACCAACAGGATGATTGGTTGGATCTTCTCCCCCTGGCAGAATTTGCCTACAACAACGCAACTCACAGTACAACAAAGCAGAGTCCGTTCTACTTGAACTATGGGTTCCATCCCTCTATTCTCCCTCCACGCATCCTTCCTTCAAATAACCCAGTAGCCTCAGACTATCTTACCCAAATAAAGGATTCTCTGGGTTTACTAAATACTACCATTGCACACGCTCACAGTCAACAAAAGAAGTACTATGATCTTCGTAGAAGACCTTCTCCACAGTATACTATCGGGGACCTCGTTTGGCTCTCAACAAAAAACTTGAGACTGAAGATCCCTAGCAAAAAGCTTGGACCTCTGTTCTTGGGACCTTTCCCAATCAAGAAACTTATTGGAAAAGCTGCAGTGCAGCTTACATTGCCAATGGACCTAAAAATCCATCCCATTTTCCATGTGTCGCTACTAAAACCCCATGTTCCGGACCAAGGAATAAGGCCTAATATTCCACCTCCCCCTCCTGTACAAGTTGAAGGTGGAGAAGAATACGAGATAAAAGAGATTCTGGATTCTCGTATCTACAGAAGAAGACTTCAGTACTTGGTTAGATGGAAGAACTATGGGCCCCAAGACGACACCTGGCTAAACACCTCTGACATACATGCCCCTAGATTAATCCGCAATTTTCATGCGAGATACCCAGACAAACCAGCTCCAGAGGCCTTCAGGAGCAGGCCTTAAGGGGGGGGTATTGTAATGTTCCGGTACCTTTGGTACCCTAAATTACACTTTCCACAAGTGTATGCGCCCCACCATTTACTTTTTGGAAAGGTGCGCATACACCTTTAAGACTGGAGCTGTCATCACCCAGCGCCGGACTAGATGGCTATTTAAAGCGCCGGTTCTCACTCACATGTGTTCGTTCAAACACCCTTACCTGGATGCTAACCTTGCTTGAAGCTTCCATGCTTGCAAGCTTACTTCGCTGACGGAACCTCGCTGCGCTGATCCCTGTATCCCGCTACTGAATCATCCCCCTCTCCTGAACCACCCTTCGGCTGTATCGCTAATAGTGTTAAGTACCCCGCAGGGGAATTCTCTATAAACTTATACTAAGCTTACACTATCTAGCTCTGCATAGTAAAGACTGTTTATCACATCTGCATAACTAGATTGCTAGCTCTTGAGACTACTGCTACTTTTCTGCACTGGGTTGATCTCTTTTGTATGTCCACCTGCTATTCTATCATCTGCTATCATACAACATTGCTAAACCTTCCTGCATCCATCTGCTACTGTCTCACCTTCAAGTGTCTATCACCTACCACCTCCACTCAACCTATCCCTCAACCTTCATCATTGTGTTACCACATACATAAAGTCACTCTAGGAACCAGCTTGCTAATTGTGTGTATTTACTGGCTGAAATAAGACCTTCCACACATGATGAGTCATTGAGGTTGGGAATGGTATCTCAGCATATCTCTTACATGACTACTGACGTGGAACTATTTCTGCAGCTGAAAATCCACACCATATAAGAAACGCAGGAGCGTTACACTCTCACAGGAGCCAGTGGGGAGACTCCCCCTTCAAAAGGCACACCTAGAAACCATGACACCCTGACTATTAAATCACAGCCCCGCTGTTAGGCAGGCAAGGCCCACTATATATTTACCTAGCACCTACCCTGTAGAGTGCTACACTCACCCCACACCAAATGAGTCGGGTCCCTCTGACTCTGAGGCAGCCGCCTCCTATCAAAACTTTGTCAAAAACATCAGGAGTATCCCACTAACCTGGAAAAAGGGGAAAAGGGAAAAACGAATTTACAAATAAATTAAATATATTATTTACAATCTGCTGTACATGTATGATACACAATTTAAGGTGCATGAAAACTGATGCACCCCCCACAAAATAAACTCACTTGGTGGGGAACATCAAAGAAATTTACAGTGCAACTGCCTGACTGTCTAATGCTAAGGTGATACCACCTGTATAGAGAAAAGGAAGCAAAGTTAGTCAATCTCATCACATAAGAATCACATCACATGTTTAACTATCTGAACAGTTGAATGGAAAGACCCTCCTTCAAAAATACAAGGGCGACCTTTCCACTCCCTCCCTGATTGCCTCTGCCATCCAGTGTCTTGACACGCCGGGGTCCTCTTTTAACTTGAAGGAGCTTGTCCCCTAACACTGACTGTCTAGACAGAGTCCTTTTGTTTGAAGTGAAACACAGCGCCCTCTGCTGTCTCTTTGAGAACTTAAGTAAGGAAACAGGGCAGGTCACAGTCTATCATGACCCACAGTCCTGCTGAGTCAGGTAAACATAACAGGAGTCCAGCAGGGCACCCACACCAAAGTTATGGACTGCTCACGAACTTGGCAGCAATGTCTTCTTCTGTACAGACTTGGGAATGCAGTCCCACACAGCCATTTGTAATCCACAACAGGTCCTGGGCCGATGGCCCAAAGGATCTAGCACAAAAGGATTAGCTCTCCAAAGACCCGGACCCGATGGTCCAAAAGGTCCAGCAATACAACATTTGACTTTCTTTTCCAAAGACCCTGGCCCGATGACCCAAAAGGGTCTATTTCAATTCAACAGATGCAATTCAAAGTCAGCATTATATCTTTCAATAATTCTCCTTGGTCAGTTGTGGTAGGCGGCCGGTCACACACATTTTCTTGGTCCTAGTTACTCCTGAACTCCTCCAACTTTTTGGCGAGGTACTGAAAAGTCTTTACTTTTAAATGTAGTACTCAGGATGAGGCACTTGGACATACTCTCCATTCTCATTCTTGACCCCGATGGACCAAGCATGTCTTGAGCCATCTGGGCGGCGGACCTCCACCCTATCAATGTAGATGGAGCGCCCATACAACCACTGAACTTTCACTTTGCTGAATTTTTCTTTCAATCCTTCCGATGGGGAGTCCCGATATGGTTTGGGGACAAAGAGATAGTCCCAGATAAGCTCATCACACCACCAGTCCCTGAATTTCTCCACTAGCAGCATGACCTCCCTTGAAGCATAGGGGTAGTCTTATCCATACTCCAAGGCAACTTTTTTTGCATCCAGCGCTGCATTCTAGATAACCTAGGAAGAGTTCTCCGGTTACCTCTCCCTGGTGGAGAAAACAGGGTGTGCACCCTATTAATCATTTCCCCATAAGCAATGTTCTGATCCCAGGCTCTAGCAATATTCCCTGGTGGGGGGAGATCCGGGACCCTGGTAACATGGGCCTCACAGAAACCTAGCTTCTTGGCCAATTCCCTTCTTTCAATGGCCTCCTTGGCCTCTTGGTCAAAAGGTACCCCAATCTCGGGACCTGGGGAGCTGCGGTCAGTCTCTGATCCCCATTCCCACTCTGTTTCCTCGATGGATGCCCAATCTTCCATATCTTCCTCCAAGGATCCATATTTTGCAATAAAAGATGGGGAAGCCACTCTGAAAGGGCACCTCTCGCCCTCACTACCTGTCAGACAACTTCTTGGTTAGAGGCCGAAATGCTGAGAGGGCTTCCCTTGCAGCTCGGTGCGAATCACCCCTGGAAATGGGACAGGAGGTGACGCATCCCAAGGAGCACTGGATGCTTGCGGAGTGCAGGTGAAGGTTCACAAAGGTATCCATAACAACTCTCAGGAACTCCAGGGAATCAAGCAGTGTGCAAGTGAAAGCCAGGCCGAGGGTCATACACGGGTATCAGTCCAAACAGGCGCCAAGACAGGAGGATAGAGCAGAAGCAAGTCCATTTGAACAAGCCAAGGTCGGTACACTGGAAGAGGGCACAAGAGCAAGGATAGTCAAACAAGCATAGGGTCAAACTCTTGAGCGGGATCAGAGGAGTCAGGAGGCAAGCCGGGTCAAAACGAGGAAGCAGGAACAGGTTCACAGGTCACAGGTACAAGGAGCTGAAGATAATCCAGCGCTGGATGGGAGCGCGAGCGGTCCTTATATAAGGGCTGGGCTGGCGAGCTGTGCGTCATGGTGCATGCACGCCGCGCCGGCATGCCTGCGTGCCCGCGCAGTAGTGATCCCGCGCATGTGCGGTCGTCTGTTGCTCTCACTAGCCGCAGAGCGGCGATTGCGTCCCTGAAAGTGCCCCCCCCAAGGGGCAGCCTCCAGGATGCCCCATCGGGCTATTCTTTCCGGGAACCTGTCATGAAACTGTTGGATGAGCCTGGAGGCGTGAATATTGCCAGCTCGTTCCCATGAATTGTCTTCAGGGGGGTATCCTTTCCATTTGATCAGGTACTGTGTGAGCTTACCCCTTTTTCGACAGTCCAGGATGGTTTCCACTTCAAATTCAGGTTCACCCTCCACCGAAACTGGAGGTGGAGGCAACTCTTCTCTCCCTGGAAAGGGGCTAGGTATTGCTGGTTTGAGCAGGGAAACATGAAACACAGGATGGATTTTGTATGAATTAGGCAAGACCAGCTCAAAAGCTACAGGGTTTATCATCCTTTTGATTTTTAAAGGACCGATAAATCTTGGTCCCAGTTTTTTGGAAGGGCAAGATAGTCGTAGGTTGATTGAGGAGAGCCACACTTTGTCCCCGACCTCATACACAGGGTTTTCCTTTTTCTTGAGATCATAAAATTTCTTGTACTCCTGCTGGGCTTTGGATATAGAGTCCTGCAACAACTGGTAACTATTCCTGATAGTCATTATCCGGTCCTGTACTGCAGGAACCGATGTTTCCGAGAAGGCTTTGGGCGACAAAGAAGGGTGGAACCCGTAATTTGCCCAAAACGGGGTCTGGTTGGTTGCATAGTGCAAAGCGTTATTATACGCAAATTCTGCGCACGGGAGTAAAGAGACCCAGTTATCCTGGGAACTAGTGCAAAAGCAACGTAGGTATTGTTCAAGGGTCTGGTTGGTTCTTTCCGTTTGACCATTACTTTGCGGATGCTAAGCTGATGATAGGCATATCTCAATGGACAAGGACTTGCAAAGCTCCTTCCAGAATTTGGAGGTGAACTGAACGCCTCTATCCGACACTATACTGTCCGGGAGTCCGTGTAGCCTGACCACCTCTTTAACAAACATGTTAGCCGTTTCCACGGCAGAAGGCGTGCCGATCATGGGCAGAAAGTGAGGCATCTTTGAGAGACGGTCTACCACCACCAGGACGGTGGTGAACCCTCCTGAAGGTGGTAATTCCACTATAAAATCAATGGAGAGTTGCTTCCAGGGCTGTTCAGGGATAGGCAATGGTCTCAGCAGGCCCCAGGATTTGGTCTTAGCTCCCTTGTTACGCTGGCACGTAATACAGGAACCCACGTAGGATTTACAGTCCTGAACTAAATTGGGCCACCAAAAGCGGCGCTGAATGAGTTCACATGTCTTTCTGACCCCAAAGTGCCTGGCAAGCTTGTGGTCATGCAAAGTCTTTAGGACCTGTAGTCTCACATGTGAGGGGAACCACAAGAATCCCCCATGTTTTTCCAAGGAAGAGGTTCCAGGCTCAAGACATTGAACGGAGGCTTGCTTAATTGCTTATTGTAAATCAAAAATTTTGAGCCGAGAGGATGGTGTTGGGTTCGGCTGTGTTTGGGGTGTCTGGAAACATTCGGGAAAGGGCGTCCGCTTTCCCATTCTTGTACCCTGGTCTGTAAGTTAAGTGAAAATTGAACCAGGAAAAGAACAAGGCCCACCGAGCTTGACGGGGTCTCAAGCGTCTAGCTGTCCTAAGGTATTCCAGGTTCTTGTGGTCTGTGAATATCATAATGGGGTGAGTAGCCCCTTCTAGCAGGTATCTCCATTCCTCCAAGGCACATTTGATGGCCAAGAGTTCCCGATCCCCTACATCATAGTTCCTTTCCGGAGGTGTCACCTTTCGGGAAAAAAAAGCTACAGGATGCAGAAGAGTCTTCGGGCCTTGTCGTTGAGACAAGATTGCTCCAGTGGCTATTTCGGAATATCAGCTCCAATCAGAAGTTCGACAGGACAATCATAGGGCCTGTGAGGGGGAAGAGCTTCAGCCTTTTTTTTGTCAAATACGTCCATGAATTCTTCATAGACTGCAGGGACATTTTCAGGGAGATCATGTACTGGTCGGACGGCCAGGCAGGCAGCAGAAGTATTGAATCCGGGAAGGAAGCAATAATTTAGGCAGTAATTAGATGTGAAGGAGATCCTTCTCTTAACCCAATCAATCTGCGGGTTATGGGCCTGTAGCCAAGGAAGTCCTAAAATAATGGGAAACATTGGTGAGGAAAGGAAGTCAAAACGGAGGAATTCCTGGTAAAGAGAATCTGTTGTGGTGAAGATGAGGCATGTCTCTTCAATAACCGGCCCAGAGCTGGGCAAAGAACCATCAGCAAGAAGAATGTGGAGTCGCTGTTCCTTGGCTTGTAAGGGGACACCCAGTCTTTTGGCTAAAGAACGGTCCAGAAAGCAACTACATGCCCCAGAGTCAACGATCGCCAGGAGCCAAATCTTCTCTTCTGCTACCTGTAGGGATACAGGGAGAATAAGATGAGCAGGGGATGACCCGGCGATTTGACAGTTCAACAGAGGCCGTGAATAGCACTTACTGGGTCTAACAGGACAATTGCGTAGGAAGTGGCCAGATTCCCCACAATAAAGGCAGAGGTTGGCTTGATGGCGGCGTTGTCTCTCTTCGGGAGTCAAGGAAGAACGGATTAGTCCAATCTGCATGGGTTCTCCTTCTGATCCCCCAGAGACAGAGGGCCCAGGATGGGATGAAGCAGCAAGTGGGACCTTCGGGAGTACCCAGGTAGATCGGGCCCCTTGAAGGCGCTCTGAGCGCCTCTCCCGCAGGCGCCTGTCCAGTTGGATTGCCAGCGAGATTAAACCTTCCAAAGACGTAGGGGCTTCTACCCGAGCTAGCTCATCCTTAAGGGCCTCAAACAGTCCATGACGATACTGGTATTTAAGAGCTGCTTCGTTCCAGTCTGTATCCACGGCCCATCTGCGGAAATCAATGGTATAGTCCTCTACAGGGCGTTTATTTTGTTGCAAGGCATGTAGGGCTGATTCTGCCGTAACAGTACGTTGGGGGTCCTCATATAACTGAGCCATAGCCTCCAAGAAGGAGTCTACAGAGTTCAATGATGGGCTCTTTTGTTCAAGGAGGTTATGGGCCCAGGTCTGAGGTTCTTCTGACAGCAAAGAGATTATGTACCCCACTTTGACAGTCTCTGGAGAGAAGGTTCTGGGCTGAAGGGCCAGATATAGGAGGCAGGCATTTTTGAAGGACCTGAACCTTCTCCGTTCCCCACGGAAGCTTTCGGGCGTAGGTACCCTGGGTTCAGGTGGGAAAACCATGGCTGACTGAGAGGAGCTGGCCGGTCCTTGCTGAGCGGGGGTGACCCCAGAGCTGGCGGAGGGTTGGTTGGGATCGGTAAGCGGGGGGTGCGCCAGCTAGGTTCAACACCCGACCCTCTAACTGAAAATAACCATCCTGTAGTCTCTGGACTGCTTGTGTTAAAGAGGAGGCTTGCTGACATAGAGCATCGAGCTGGGAAGCACCTCTGTCGGCCTCTGACATGGCTGGATTATACTGTCAGACAACTTCTTGGTTGGAGGCCGAAATGCTGAGAGGGCTTCCCTTGCAGCTCGGTGCGAATCACCCCTGGAAGTGGGACAGGAGGTGACGCGTCCCAAGGAGCACTGGATGCTTGCGGAGTGCAGGTGAAGGTTCACAAAGGTATCCGGAACAACTCTCAGGAACTCCAGGGAATCAAGCAGTGTGCAAGTGAAAGCCAGGCCGAGGGTCATACACGGGTATCAGTCCAAACAGGCGCCAAGACAGGAGGATAGAGCAGAAGCAAGTCCGTTTGAACAAGCCGAGGTCGATACACTGGAAGTCAGGCAGAGGGCACAAGATCAAGGATGGTCAAACAAGCAGAGGGTCAAACACTGGAGCGGGATCAGAGGAGTCAGGAGGCAAGCCAGGTCAAAACGAAGAAGCAGGAACAGGTTCACAGGTCACAGGTACAAGGAGCTGAAGATAATCCAGCGCTGGATGGGAGCGCGAGCGCTCCTTATATAAGGGCTGGGCTGGCGTGCTATGCGTCATGAGGCATGCGTGGTTGTCTGTTGCTCTCACTAGCCGCAGAGCGGTGATTGCGTCCCTGACCCCACTGGTGTCAGAAGAGGATATTTGGGAAATTTCTGTCTGCACAGGCTAGGGGACATTTATAGGGGTGGATTCCGTTATGGCCCTGACCGTCAGCACTTCTGGCCAGGTCCCGACTGTCTGTGTGGACACGGAACCTCTCACTATGGAGCTCTGCGACCAAACTCTATCAGAGTGAGCCCACCGACTGTTGGCAAGGTCTCCAGCTGCATCACAGCCTGAATACCCCCCTTCCTGCACCGCGGAGGAACTAGGACTCGTTCCCTGTCACCTCCTGAGTGAGGCCTGTATCCCACATCACTTTAAGCTTCTTGGGACGGCCCTCGCTCTTCTCTGCCCTGAGCAGCAAATCACTGCATTGCCCACATTGGACCCACGCCAGAGTAACAGTGGCACATTGGGGACATACCACTCAAAGGAACTCCCGACCTCCTCCGGTATCCCAAACTAGCGTGGGATCAGGCTGGTAGATCTGCTCTCAGCTCTGCTCCGCAGGGTTTTCGCCCATGGTGGCAGCAATAGTGGGAACACTCTTCGCTCCTCTGGTGAACGACAAGTCTCCTTCCGTCTGCCGCACGGCCGCGCCCGAAGGAGGGGATATTAATAGGGTCCCCTGAGCCTCTCTGGATTGGCCAGTCGGCCCCGCTGCCTCCTCCCATTCACCATGTTGGGTGGTCACTCCTCCCCTTGGGCAGTCTTGCTCTTGGCGTGCTTTCCCACGCGGTACTGTAACTCTTCCCCCGCCATGCTGCTGCACTGGAAACACTTGGGAAGTAGCTGCAAAGCGGAGTATGTCACTTGCCAGGCCACCTTAATTGCACTAGGGCCTCCACTGTGCTTTTCTTTCCTAAAGTCAGCTGCCCTCTCATGCTCGGCAAGAGCAGCATCCCGCCACCGACTGTACAGTCGATACTTCTCTTCCTTGCCACACACGTGCAATTAACATCTTCCATACTGGCTCCAGGACTAGCTCCACGGCCCTCCTTTGCGTGGCCGACTACAATCCCCACAGTATGTGTGCACCAGCCATAAAGAATAAATGTCCCTCTATCAGATGCACGGTCAACATTCTTCCACATAGCTTCCACCACCCGGCCCCTGGCACCTCTCTTCCCGTGCCCTTGGCCTCCATTTTCACTGTCGAAACCAGGACCTCCGGCGTCCACTTCTCTGTCCTTCCCTGGACCCTTGATGCCATTTTCACTGTCTACACTAGGACCTCTGGTGTCCACTTCTCTGTCCTTCCCTGGACCCTTGACGTCATTTTCGCTGTCCACACTAGGACTCCTTGCTATCAGGCAGTTGCTGCATTCACGCATCCTGACATACTTGTCTCCTGCTCTCAACTTTCTGACAGCAGAATACATCTCTTTATCTATATACAGTAAAGAGTCTTGATCACTTTACAGTCCCTCCTGGAACATTTGCTTTGCCACAAGCATCCCTCTCTGTGGGCCTCCACCCTTAGTCCACTCTCCCTGCCTCCCACAGTTACAGCGTCACACCCGGCCTGATGCTGATGTAGCAGTTCCGGACACAAAAATTGATTTTTTTTTTAGACTTTTTCTTGTGCCGTTGCTAATGGCAACTGGCTCAGTAACTAATGGCAAAATCCCGGACGAGCCCCCAAATGTAGCAAAGTTTCCAGGCCTGTGGCCTGATGTGGGTCTGCCATTAGTACCGGTACTCTCTCCAGCCCATGTGAGCTGTGACTCATGGTGTGACAACTGAAGCAGCGACAACTCCGGTCTCTTTGTTTGTGGTTTTTATTTGATTTGTAGGGGATGGGAGAAGGGAATGAGTGGCATACTCATTTAGGCTTCAACTATGTACACTTGGGACTTGGTTCCTGAAAAATGCCCGTTGGCGCTTCCTTGATGCCAACCGGCGCCAGCCAACGCTCACTAACGCTGTATATATCCTGTAGAACACAGAACTGCTGAATCCTTGACTATTAGTCCAGAAGATCCAGGACTGAGAACTGCATAACTCCTGACAATGTTGTGTTGTAGAAGTCACTGAATACTGTCCCCCGCTTTGACTAGCTTGAGGTAGTATGAGGTAGAACTCTGTATGGCTGTACTTGCAACTGACACACTCTGCACAATTAAGGGCCCAACTGCAGGTGCCCCCTTTAACTTGAACTCTTCAGGATCTACTGACTATTTACCCCCTCTGTAGCTTCAACCTAGGTACCCCCTTTACAACTAGCTGGCACTGGATCCCAGAACCTTTTCCGCAGTGGTCCCCTCTAACTTCAGGCAGACCCCCAGGGGCAATCCTCAGTACTCAAGACCTGTGTAGTCTTTCCTGGGACTGGACCCCTCTCTCTCTCCACAGGCTCTCGGCACACGAATCCCCTCAGCTCACTCAGCACACTCTGGACACTCAGGCGACACCCCGAAACATCCACCTTCCTCAGAGCCGTACTCTCCTTCTTGGGACTCTGCTCCCACCAAAGACATTGTGTCATGTACCACCCCCCCAAACTTATACCCACTCTCAGAATCCTTTGCGGCATAATCTGCCTCCTGGGGTAGTTACAAGTCTGAATGTGTCCCCTGATTGGGTTTCCTCCACCGCCCTATGAGAATCCTCTCACAGGAGCCAGTGGGGAGACTCCCCCTTCAGCAGGCACACCTGGAAACCATGACACCCTGACTATTAAATCACAGCCCCACTTATGGGCACTGATGAGGTGGCATCGATGAGCAGGTACTAATATGCCACACTGATGGGCACTGATAGGTGATAGGTGGCACTGATAGGCAGCACTGATGAGCAATGAGAGGTGACACTGATGGGCACTGAGAGGCGGCATTGATGGGCACCAATGGGTGGCACTGATGAGCACTGATAGGCAGCACTGATGAGCACTGATGGGCAGCACCATCAGTGCCCATAATCAGTGCCCATAGTGCTACCAGTCAGTGTCCATCAGTGCCTAGATGAGCAGGCACTGATGGGCACTGACTGGCAGCACTATGGGCACTGATTGTGGGCACTGATGGTGGGCACTGTGAGCACTGATGCTGGGCAGTAATTGGCACTTTATTTACATTTTGTGTAATCAGGGCACTGATGATCAGATGGGCCTTATTCCTATTGCGTTTTAACTATGTGGTCTCCTAGAATGTTAAGGCTGATGCATTGTCTCGTCATAGTTACATAGTTGGTGAGGTTGAATAAAGACAAAAGTCCATCCAGTTCAACCTGTGTAGATGTGTGTGGCTGTAATCATCTTGCATACCACTGAATGTTCTGATCCTTGAGATGTACGTCTAAGAGTCTTTTGAAAGCCACCATACTACCCGCAGAAACCACCTCATGTGGTAGAGAATTCCACAAACTTGTAGCCCTAACAGTAAAGAACCCCCCACGTTGCCTGAGGTTAAAACGCTTCTCCTCTAATCGCATTGTATGCCCCCGAGTTCTCATGCAATCCCTTCGACTGAACAGCTTTTTTTCTAAGCCTAGATCCCCATTTAGATATTTAAAAATTGCTATCATGTCCCCCCTCAGGCGTCTCTTCTCCAGGGAGAATAAATCAAGCGATTGCAGACGCTCCTCATAATCAAGGTCCTCCAATCCCCTAATTAGTTTAGTTGCCCTTCTCTGGACTCTCTCCAGCTCCAACACATCCCTTCTGAGGACTGGTGACCAGAACTGGACCGAATACTCCAGATGAGGTCGGACCAGAGTTTTATAAAGTGGAAGGATTATAGTTTTATCTCTGGAATACATCCCTTTCTTTATGCATGCTAATATTCTGCTAGCCTTGGCAGCTGCCGCTTGACATTGCATGCTGTTGCCTAGTCTATCATCAACCAAGACTCCCAGATCCTTCTCCATTTTTGATTCTCCCAAGGGTTCCCCTCCTAACGTGTATTGTGCTTTTATGTTTCTAGTCCCCAAGTGCAAAACCTTACATTTCTCCACGTTAAACCTCATTTGCCATGTCTTTGCCCACTCCGTTATTTTGTCCAGGTCATTCTGTAGGATATCTGCTTCATGCTGTGCTGTTATTGTCCTGCCTAATTTTGTGTCATCTGCAAAAACTGATATTGAACTACTGATCCCGTCCTCAATGCTGTTTATGAATAAATTGAACAAGGTTGGTCCTAGGACTGAGCCTTGGGGGACCCCGCTTACTACCTCAGACCAGTCTGAGTATGTGCTGTTTATTACCACCCTTTGGATACGCCCTTTTAGCCAGTTCCGTATCCAAGAGCAAACCCTGCTGTCGATACCTGCAGACCTTATTTTATAAATTAAGCGCTTATGGGGAACTGTATCAAACGCCTTAGCAAAATCTAGGTACACCACATCCACTGGTCTGCCCCTATCTAGCTCACAGCTCACCTCCTCGTAGAATGTTAAGAGATTGGTTTGACAAGAACGCCCATTTGTAAACCCGTGCTGGTTACTACTGATGATGCTGTTGTTCTTAGCAAACTCTACGATATAGTCCCTTATCATCCCCTCCAGAAGTTTACATACTACTGATGTCAGACTGACAGGCCTATAGTTTCCCGGTATATGCCTCTGACCCTTTTTGAATATCGGAATCACGTTTGCTTTCCTCCACTCCCCTGGTACATCTCCTGTCCTAATACTGTCCGCAAAGATCAGGAACAGTGGTCTGGATATAACCTTACTGAGTTCCTTGAGTACTCTCGGATGTACGCCATCCGGGCCTGGTGATTTGTTTGTGTTGAGTTTATCCAGCCTTTCCCTGATTTCCCCCTCTGTTAGCCATAGTGGCAAGTCCTGTGTATTACTACTAACTATACAGTCATGGTCAGTGTACCCCTCCGATTCCTGTGTAAAGACTGATGAGAAAAAAGCATTCAGTACGGTTGCTTTTTCAGTGTCCTCTGTAACCATCCTCCCATCATTGTTAATTATGTGTGCAATATGCTCTGCCCTAGTTTTTTTGCTGTTGATATACTTAAAGAATTTCTTTGGGTTTTTTTTGCTATCCTCCGCTATTTGTCTCTCAAAGTCTATTTTAGCCATCTTGATTTTGTGTTTACACTCCCTATTTGCCTCCTTGTATTGGTCGAAAGCCAATACTGTGCCCTCTGATTTATATTTCCTGAAGGCCAATTTTTTTCCCCTAATAAGTTTTTTAACGCTCCGGTTTAGCCAGCCAGGTTTGGCTTTGTCCCTTCTACATTTATTTCCCATAGGAATGCACTGCAAGATGCCTTTGCTTAATATGTTCCTAAAGCATTCCCATTTTTCCTCTGTGGTCAGTGATCCCAGGGTTTGGTCCCAGTTTACCCTTTCCATCAACAAGTACAATTTTGGAAAGTTTGCCCTTCTGAAGTTAAGGGTTCTTATGTTCCCCACTTGCCTTGCTATATTGTTATTTACGCTAAATGTGATCATCCTGTGATCGCTAGAGCCCAGGTTGTCCTGGACTCCTACCTCCGAGATTAGGTCTGGGTCATTAGTGATCAATAGATCCAGGATTGTGTTTTCTCTGGTAGGGGAATCCACCAACTGTGACATGTAATTATCCTGTAAGGTTTCCGTGAATTGACGGCCCTTATGTGAGTGTGTAGTCCCCTCTCCCCAGTCAATGTCGGGATAATTGAAGTCCCCCAATATGATGACTGATCCTAGCTTTGCCACTTTACCCAAAAGTGCTAAAAATTCCAGCTCTACCTCCTCCCCTTGTTTAGGTGGCCTATAGCAAACCCCCACAATTACTTTTCCCTTTTCTCCTTCCCTATGGAGTTCTACCCACACGGATTCTAACTCCATACTCATCCCTTCCATAATGTCACTCCTCTCTATCACCCTTACATTATTCTTGACGTAGAGACATACCCCCCCCAGTATTCTGAGTTGTCCAGGGAGGACTCTGTGCCAACACCGGTCATACCTTCAGATCATATTCTGGCTGCCATCAACTCGTTTTCCCGGAAAGTCTCCTCGTCTATGCATTTCCGGTGCGGCAGAGCAAGCTGATGTCACTTCCTGGTCCCGTGGAACGCACGCTTGAGCGTCCCTGGAAGTCATTGTGAATTGCGGCGTCCAGCCTGTTTCTTTCCTGCATATGCAATATGATTACATCTTTGCTGTAAGTAGATTTTATATTCTATTAAAAACCCTTGTACATACTGGCTTCACTATGTGGTCCACTCCTTCCGCATGAGTCCTATAGTGTCCGGGTCCAACCCGAATTACAAGAAGAGGATAAGACAGTTCTGGAGTGGTCTGTGGTCTGGTGTGATCGTTCTAATTTCAAACTGGTTTGACCCCTATCAGGGGTCCACCATATTTGGTGAGTGCGGCTCTTAGAGGGATCCTAGGCACCCTGCATGTTTTTTGCACTTCAGCATTCCAGCACTTCAGCATCACCAGCATTCCCGCACTTTAATATTTTGGATCATCTAGTTGCACTGGTTTTGGACTTTGTTTATATATATTAATTTGATTATTTATTAGGCACCCGTCCACTTTTTTTCACTGAAAAAGGACCTCAAGTTTAATATTTTTCAGCACCGTGCACTTTACTTTGTTTATATATGATATTTATTATGTATCTTTGCAAGCGCTGTCTTCTTTTTATTACATTCTCTTATCCGGTCATTTTGACCTGGTGAACAGCAAGTACAATTTTTTAATCTATCTTTTTATTATGTTTCTCATACCACATTCTTTTCTTTTTCTTATCTAAGGCTGATGCATTGTCTCGTCAGTATTCTGAGTTGTCCAGGGAGGACTCCGTGCCAACACCGGTCATACCTTCAGATCATATCCTGGCTGCCATCAACTCGTTTTTCTGGAATGTCTCCATTCATGGCCAATTATGGGTTCTAACCCGCTGTGTTGCCGGAGTCATTCCCACCACAAGACATCCTAGCTGTGGAGGATCATTTTCGTGCCCTCTGTTCCTCTTGGGTGCAGATTCAAGAGTCTTTACCAGTCTCTGCACAGTGTCAGAAGCTCCAGGCAGACCGGAGACGTTTATCTGCTCCTTCGTACCAGGTCGGGGAGAGGGTGTGGTTGTCAACCCATAATTTCAACCTCAGGGTGCCCACTCCAAAACTGGCACCTTATTTTGTTAGGCCTTTTCGCATCCTCCGTAATGTGAACCCGGGTGGCCTATGCCCTTGGTCTTCCCCCTGGCATGCGTATCTCCAATGTCTTTCACATGTCCCTTTTGAAGCCACTGGTTTGCAATCCATATACTACTTTACTTCCTCGCCCTCGTCCGGTTCCTGTGGGCAATCATGAGGAGTTTTAGGTTAGCAGCATCTTGGATTCTTGTCTGTTCTGAGGTCAGGTTCAATACCTAGTGCACTGGAAGAGTTATGGTCCTGAGGAGCGCTCCTGGGTTCCCTTGCCGATGTTCATGCTCCCGCCCTTCTTCACGCTTTCGATGCTCGCTTTTCTCAGAAACAATTTTTTGCTCCATGAAGGAAGGGCTGTTGAGGGGAGGGTACTGTTAAGGTGTCACAATCTGGATGGAGGCCAAAGTGCAGAGAGGGCTTCCCTTGCAGCTCAGTGCGAGTCACCCCTGGAAGTGCTACAGGAGGTGAAGCGTCCCAAGTAGCACAGGTCGCCTGTGGTGAGCACCAGATAATTTCAGGAACTCTGGGTAAGGCAGGCAACTAGATGAGTAGTAAAAGCCAGGCCGAGGGTCAAACACCGGTGATCAGTCCAAGAGCAAGGTAAGTAGCAGAACAGGGACAAGCCTGGGTCATACACAGGTGAGCAGGCAGAAACAGAGTCCTTAGGCAAGCTGGGGTCATACACTGGGAAAAAAGGCAGGTAGTAGCAAGAGCAAAGTCCGAGAGGCAAGCCGAGGGTCAAACACCAGGAGGAGATCAGATGGTTCAGAAACAAGCCGGGTCACAACAGGAAGTCCAAACAGGAAGCACGGGAACACAGGAAGCTGAGAGATAATCCAGAAATGAGTCTGCTACTATGGCCACCTTTTATAGGCCAGCAGAGGGCAGTGTCAATTGAGGCAGGAGCGACCATTGCTATTACTGGCAATGTTGCCAGTTCTCCTACGGCCATTTCCCTGACGGGCCAGCAGAGGGCTGTATCGATTAAGCCAGGAGCGTCCATGACTAGTACTGGCAGAAATGCCAGTATGGCTGTGTCCCTAACAGTGCCCCCCCCCAAGGGGCAGCCTCCGGATGCCCAGATGGGCCCAACTTTCAGGAAACCTTCTATGAAATTCTCGGATAAGCCTTGGGGCATGGATATTGCTCATGGGTTCACATGAATTATCTTCAGGGGGATACCCCTTCCACTTAATTAAGTACTGAGTCTGTCTACCCCTTTTCCTGCAATCCAAGATGGATTCAACCTCAAACTTGGTTTCACCTTTCACTGAAACCGGCGGTGGAGGTAGCTCCTCTCTTCCAGGGAACGGACTCTGTACAACTGGTTTAAGTAGAGAGGTATGGAACACTGGGCGGATCGTGTAGGAACTGGGCAGAGCCAGTCCAAAAGCCACTGGATTAATCACCCTCTTGATTTCAAAAGGGCCGATAAATCTGGGCCCAAGTTTCCTAGAAGGACAAGACAGTCTCAAATTCATAGAAGAAAGCCATACCTTATCTCCAATCTTGTAATCAGGATTTTCTTTCCTCTTCAGATCATAGAATCTTTTATAGTCCTTTTGGGCCTTGAGTATGGCATCCTGCAGTAACTGGTAGTTGGCCTGGATGGAACTTACTCGATCCTGGACTGCAGGGACTGACGTTTCAGGAATGACGTTAGGCAAGAAAGAGGGATGGAACCCGTAATTTGCCCAGAATGGAGTTTGATTGGTTGCTGAGTGTAGAGAATTTTTGTACGCAAATTCTGCGCAAGGAAGGAGAGAAACCCAATTATCCTGGGAACCTGTGCAAAAACATTGTAGATATGGCTCCAAAGTTTGATTCGTTCTTTCGGTTTGCCCATTACTCTGTGGATGGTAAGCCGACGACAGACATATTTCAATGGATAAGGATTTACATAGCTCCCTCCAGAATCTAGAGGTGAATTGTACACCTCTGTCTGATACGATATTGTCCGGAAGCCCGTGTAACCTAAGTATCTCTCTAATGAACACGTTGACAGTATCTAGAGCAGAGGGTGTACCGATCATGGGTAAAAAGTGGGCCATCTTTGAAAGACAGTCAACTACCACCAGAATAGTGGTGAACCCTTCTGAGGGCGGTAGATCCACGATGAAGTCCATGGAGAGCTTCTTCCAGGGTTGTTCAGGAATGGGTAGAGGTCTCAATAGGCCCCAAGACTTGGTTTTGGACCCCTTGTTACGTTGGAGAGTGACACAGGAACCAACATAAGCCCTGCAGTCCTGATTTAGGCTGGGCCACCAGAAGAGGCGTTGGACCAGTTCGAGGGTCTTCCATACCCCGAAGTGACCGGCAAGCTTGTGGTCATGAAAGCTTTTTAAGACCTGAAGTCTTACTTGGGGGGGAACAAAAAAACTTTGTCTTGATGCCACAAGAATCCATCTTGTCTGCTTAAGGGGGAGCTACTGGTTCTGTACTTTGAGCAGAGGCCTCCTTAATCACAGTCTTCAGGTCAGGCTGAATAAGCAAAAAAAAATTTTGATCGGAGAGAATGGTATTGGGTTCAACCATCTCTGGGTTGTCAGGAAACATCCGAGAAGGAGCATCTGCTTTTCCATTCTTAGACCCGGGCCTGTAGGTGATGTGGAAGTTGAACCTTGAAAAGAACCGAGCCAACCGGGCTTGAACGAGGTCTTAGACGTTTAGCTGTTCTGAGGTATTCTAAGTTCCTGTGGTCAGTGAAAATCATGATGGGATGGGCGGCCCCTTCCAGCAGATATCTCCACTCCTCTAAGGCACATTTTATAGCCAAAGGTTCACGATTACCTACATCGTAGTTCCTCTCTGGAGGAGCCATTTTCCGGGAGGAAAAGGCCACGGGGTGAAGGATCGCCTTTGGGCCTTGATGTTTGGACAGGATTGCCCCAGTCAATTTCTGAAGCGTCAACTTCTAATATATAGGGCAGAGCCGGATCCGGGTGCTGAAGCATAGGTGCCGAGATAAATAGTCTTTTTAGTTCGTCAAATGCTGCTTGGGCCTCCGGTGACCAGCGGAATCGAACCGGCTGGCGGGTCAGCTGGGTGATGGGTGAGATGATCGTGGAGAAACCTTTCACGAACCTTCTGTAAAAATTGGCAAAGCCTACAAACCGTTGAACACCTATTTTGACGGAAGGGGCTGCCCATTCTAAAATAGATTTTACTTTCTGAGGATCCATGGAGATTCCATTGGTGGAGATAATCAGTCCTAAAAACTAAATGAAATCCTTCTCAAAGTCCCACTTTTCTGCCTTTACATAGAGTCCATAGTTCCTTAGGGTGGCAAGCACTCTTTTAACGTGAGCCCGATGGAGCTCCAGGGTGGCAGAAAAGATGAGGATGTCATCTAGATAAACAATTAGAAAGTTGTCCAGGAATTCTTGGAAGATGTCGTTCACGAGATGTTGAAAAGTCGCTGGAGCGTTGCACAGCCCAAAAGGCATGACCAAGTACTCGAAGTGGCCAGATCAAGTTCTGAACACTGTCTTCCACTCATCCCCCTCTCGGATACGGACTAGGTTATAGGCTCCTCGAAGATCAAGTTTGGTGAAAATCCTGGCGAACCGGAAGCGCTGAACAAGTTCAGAAATAAGGGGAAGAGGGTACCGGTTCTTAACAGTAACCTTGTTGAGTTCTCGGTAGTCCACACAGGGTCTTAAAGAGACATCTTTTTCTCCACAAAGAATATGCCAGCCCCAGCAGGAGAGGAGGAGGGACGGGTGAACCCCTTTTCAAAGTTCTCATCGATGTAGACTCTGAGGACTTCTAGTTCGTTCTCGGATAAAGGGAATATCCTCCCAAATGGGATCTCAGCTCCAGGGAGTAATTCAATGTGACAATCGTAGGAGCGGTGAGGGGGAAGGACCTCAGCTTTCTTTTTATCAAAAACGTTCATAAACTCCCAATAGACTGCAGGGATGCTGGAAAGGGTGTCGGGTACTGGTTGAACCGCCAAGCAGGTAGAAGAACTATGAGGCCCGGGAGGGAGGCAGTGATTCTGGCAGTACTCAGAAGTGAAGAGGATCTCCTTCTTGACCCAATTAATCTGAGTGTTGTGGGCCTGCAGCCAAGGGAGGCCTAGGATGATGGGGAACATGGGTGAAGATATTACATCGAAACTAACAAACTCTTGATGGCCAGAGTCTGATGTAGTTAGAATAGGACAGGTCTCCCGGGTAACTGGACCGGAGCTGGGCAGAGAACCATCGGCTAAGTGGACCTCAAGTCTTTGTTTCCTAGGCTGCAAAGAGATACCCAGTCTCTTAGCCAAAGCAAAGTCCAAGAAACAGCTGTACGCCCCGGAATCAATGATCGCCAGGAGCTGAACCTTCCCTTCTGCCACCTGTAGGGAGACAGGGAGAATGTGACAGGAGTCACTTTGGGCATGGGGATTGTGGACTCCAAATTCCTTTAGAGAGGTTGGGGGGCACCATGCCCAGCCTTATGGGGCTCTCTTATGTTTAAATCACCCTGCGTCTATTATGGATGCAGGGTGACCAAGAGGGTGGTGAACACTGAGAATATGGTTGGACTACTTCAAATGGGACAATAATATGCATTAACCATATCGCTCAGGAAATGGAGATCTATCTTATTTCTTTAGACTGTCAGGCACAGGAAGTGCAGCTCCTAATTTGGGCGTCCAGGAACTAGGAGAGACAGCATGTCTGCGGAGTCACAGAGAACAAGGTGAGAGGAGGAAGGCTCAGAGACTTGACAGTTTGGAGAGCTTCGTAGGTAAGACTTACTGGGTCTCACAGGGCAGTTGCGCAGGAAATGGCTGGTCCCACCGCAGTAGAGGCAGAGGTTGGCCTGCCAGCGGCGTTGTCTTTCCTCAGGAGTCAAGGAGGAGCGAATCAAGCTGATCTACATGGGTTCCCCATCCGTGCTCAAGGTAGCAGGTGACCCAGTAGGAGGTGCAGTAGCTGATGGAACCTTAGGCAATACCCAGGTGAGTCAGGAGCTTTGGTAACGTTCGGAACATCGTTCTCTCAGACGTCTGTCCAATTGAATGGCTAGTTGAATAAGACCCTCGAGAGAAGCAGGGGTATCGACACGAGTCAGTTCATCCTTGAGGATTTCGGACAGTCCATGGCGGTATTGATATTTGAGACCCGCCTCATTTCAATCAGTGTCTGCGGCCCACCTGTGGAAGTCAAGAGTATAGTCCTCTGCTGGTCATTTACCCTGTTGTAAAGCATGCAAGGCTGATTCGGCAGTAGCGGCACGCTGGGGGTCCTCATAAAGCTGAGCCATAGCCTCAAAGAAGGAGTTCACTGAATTCAGAGTGGGACTCTTTTGTTCCAGAAGGTTATGGGCCCAAGTTTGGGGTTCCTCGGATAGTAGGGAGATTATGAACCCCACTTTCACAGTCTTGGAGGAAAAGGTCCTAGGCTGGAGGGCCAAGTACAGCAGGCAGGCATTTTTAAAGGACCTGATTTTCTTTCGTTCTCCACGAAAACGTTAAGGTGTTGGCACCCGTGGCTCTGGTTGAGGTGCCATTGCAAAGTGTGGAGAACTGGGGTGCTCTTGTTGTGAGGAGGCAGAAGCGGAGCTGGCATAGAGCTGGCTGGGATCAGCAGGAGAAGGAGAAGTTGTTAAATGCTGCAGACGTGGTGGCGACTTGTTGACATGGCGCCTTGAGCGGGGAAGAACCTCTGTCGGCCTCAGACATGGCTGGATTCTACTGTCACTATCTGGATGGAGGCCGAAGTGCAGAGAGGGCTTCCCTTGCAGCTCAGTGCGAGTCACTCCTGGAAGTGGTACAGGAGGTGAAGCATCCCAAGTAGCACAGGTCGCCCGTGGTGAGCACCAGATGATTTCAGGAACTCTGGGTAAGGCAGCCAACTAGATGAGTAGTAAAAGCCAGGCTGAGGGTCAAACACCGGTGATCAGTCCAAGAGCAAGGTAAGTAGCAGAACAGGGATGAGCCGTGGTCATACACAGGTGAGCAGGCAGAAACAGAGTCCTGAGGCAAGCCGGGGTCATACACTGGGAAAACAGGCAGGTAGTAGCAACAAACACCAGGAGGAGATCAGATGGTTCAGAAACAAGCCGGGTCACAACAGTAAGTCCAAACAGGAAGCACGGGAACACAGGAAGCTGAGAGATAATCCAGCAATGAGTCTGCTCCTATGGCCACCTTTTATAGGCCAGCAGAGGGCAGTGTCAATTGAGGCAGGAGCGACCATTGCTATTACTGGCAATGTTGCCAGTTCTCCTACGGCCATTTCCCTGACAGGCCAGCAGAGGGCTGTGTCGATTGAGCCAGGAGCGTCGATGACTAGTACTGTCAGAAATGCCAGTACGGCTGAGTCGCTGACATAAGGTCTTACCTTGCCCTCCTGTTGGCAGCCATCTTGGACATGTGCAGACTCCTGCATCTTATAAACTCTGATTGCCTCATCACTTGTCTGCTGCCTGGGTGTTGCACAGTCATGATGCTGCACGTCTGACTATCCATCACCTGATGGGTTGCAGTCCTTGCCCTCATGTTTGTGCTCCAAGGTGCATCTCTGCTAGCAGTCTTCTGTTCTCCGTGTTCCTCCATGTATGACCTGGCTTGGCTAACGACTCTCCTGGCTCGTGACCCCGCTGTAACGGAGCTCCAATACCCAGCCTAGGTATCTCCGCTGTATAATCCTTGAAGCTGAGGAAGTAGTAAAACATCCGAGGCAAAATCCCCCCCAGTAACTGGACGACACACAGTTCTGGGAGTCAAACTAGAATGAATTGTTTATTGAAAACACCAGAGATCTACACTCTGCCAAAACCCATCCCTCTTCGAGCCATTCCACACACACACACATCCCATAATAAGCTTACAAGGCAGACAGGAACAATAGGACAATGGAATGCAGGTATTCACAATAACAAACCCCACCCCACTAGCATGGGTCTATGAAACACTTCTGCCCTATTCTAGCAATCTGCATCCCCACACATCTCCTGAGGGACACTGCTCAGAAATATTATGGTCCCAAGTGAAAGAGTCCCTCACTCTTTCAACATAAACCACACTGTGTCCATTCCGCTACACCGCATTGGCAGATGACCCAGCATTGGCAGACTACCCACTTTTGGACTTGACCCCGGCTTGGATGCCTAGCTGCTTCTGGACTTAACATCGGCTTGTTACTGCCCCACTCTTGCTGTGCGTTTATTGTTTGCTCCAATAAACTGATTTATTTTACCTGCATCACTGTGTGGTCTGGTTTCCTGCACCCTCACAAGTTTGTGCAGCAGTGGGGATGCATATATAGGAGTGACTTACTCTGAGTCCAACTCGCCTCTGGATGTGGATAGTGAGGAGGCCTGCAATGCACAGTACTCTGGATGGTCTGAGGACAGTGAGGAGGCCTGTAATACTGCACAGTCCTCGGACGGTGGTCTGAGGAGGCCTGTAATGCTGCCCAGTGCTCTGGACAGTGGTCAGAAGAGGCCTGTAATGCTGCACAGTGCACTGGACGGTGGCTAGAATGCTACACAGTATTCTGGATGGTTCCTGAAATGCTACAGTGTTCTGGACAGTGGTCTGAGGAGGCTTGTAATGCTGCACAGTGCTCTGGATGGGGACTGTAATACAACACAGTTCTCTGGATGGTGGTCTGAGAGGCCTGTAATGATGCACAGTGCTCTGGAGGTGGCCGTACTGATAAAAAGAGCCCTGGACGGTGGTCTGAGGAGGCCTGTCATGCTGAACAGTGCTCTGGATGGTGGTATGAAAGGCCTGTGATGCTGAAGGGTGCTCTGGATGGTGGTATGAGAGGGCTGTAATGCTGAACAGTGCTCTGGATCATGGTCTGAGGGGAGGCATCAGGCCTGTAATTGTAATGTACACACTCACAGTGGTCTCTGTTCTGCTCTGGACGGTCGTTGTCAGAAGTGGGACTCTCCTTGGGAGGCCTGTAATTCACAGTGCTGCTCTGGATGGTTGTCTGATGACTTGAAGGCCTGTAATGCTAGCTCTCATTAACAAAAGCAGAATTGATTTTCATCATAGTTTTCGTCAGTGGACAAAAAATGTCATGTCCTTATCGTTTCATTTTTGTCACTGTAAAAAGGCAGCGGACGAAAATGTTAATGAAAATGTTTTCGTTGACGAAATTAACACTGATGCTAAATTTACCCTGCTTCACTGCCCAGTCCCAGGCCTTTATGCCCATCAACCGCAACTAGCAATGTTTCTCTTCCTGGCGTCCAAGCAAACGATAGCTAAGGCCTGGAGGAAGCCCTCAGTCTCTATAAAAATAGGCAGAGACTTTATGACTCCAAAATTAATCAATGAAAAATTGTCCAGTGTCCTCAACAACTCTCAGTCCAAAATCTTTCAGATAATGGAAAATCAGATACTTATTGTAATTTTTCTTTCCTGGCCTATCTTCACATCAGCCCACAATGGGTTAATGTCCCCTTTGGAACCCACAGGACAACCTCTTCCTAGCTAAATAAAAGACAGCCCCTCCCCAACTGAAGTGTTCGATAACCTAGCCTGCGACAGGCCTCTAGGAGAGAGAATTGTGCCGAGGGGGGGACAGCTTGTTCCCGCCTTGGCTGGGATGGGCCTCTCCTACCTCAGCCCCAGGATAGACATATCTTTGACGCCTTCATTTTCCTTGAGCGGACCTGTAAGTAATAATACCTTTTTTTTTCTTCCCCTTTTTGGGAGTCATCTATACTCCCTCTGACCTATGGGATATTTCTAATATAACATCTACTTACATTTCTAGATATCTTCTTTGCATCAAACTACTGATGAAGTGGACAGGGATGCATGAAATGCATTGAGTTTTATGGATGCCAAGATATTGTGTTTGCTATGCTATACTATATGCTAGTCATGTATCCCCTTATGTATATACTATCATGTACCATCACAATATGAATTGTGTTCCATCTATGTATGAACCTCCTCCAGCTCCTTTTAATGTATGTATCTGTTAGAATTGAAAATTGATTTACATTATATATTTTTTCTTTTTGTAATCATGGAATGTCCAACAGTGATACATTTTTAATAAATTGTCAATTTTGTGTACTTCAATAGGTGACCTGCCTCATTTAAAGTCCCATGACCAATGAAATATTTGATGGAAGCTTGTCTCTGTGTGCTTCAGATCATATAATTTTCTGTTTGCACACTTCTGAAGTAGTACAGTGTCACTATGGTGACACTGCACTACTCTGGTGACAGTATGTAAATAAAAATTGTAAAAAAAAAAAAATTGTTAAACTATATATTTTTTTACATACTGTCACCAGCCAGTGTCCCTAATCACCGCCACCCACTCAGTGTCCCCAATCACGGCACACCAGTCACAGTGTCCCTAATAACGCCATACTAGTCCTATTGTCCCTTAGTGTTGTAAATATACATTATCTCACAAAAGTGAGTACACCCCTCACATTTTTGTAAATATTTTATTATATATTTTCATGTGACAACACTGAAGAAATGACACTTTGCTACAATGTAAAGTAGTGAGTGTACTGCTTGAATAACAGTGTAAATTTGCTGTCCCCTCAAATTGGGCCCAAAGTGTCAATATTTTGTGAGACCACCATTATTTTCCAGCACTGCCTTAACCCTCTTGGGCATGGAGTTCATCAGAGCTTCACAGGTTACCACCGGAGTCCTCTTCCACTCCTCCATGACGACATCACAGAGCTGGTGGATGTTAGAGACCTTGCGCTCCACCACCTTCCATTTGAGGATGCCCCACAGATGCTCAATAGGGTTTTGGTCTGGAGGCATGCTTGGCCAGTCCATCACCTTTACCTTCAGCTTCTTTAGCAAGGCAGTGGTTGTCTCGGAGATGTGTTTTGGGTCGTTATCATGTTGGAATACTGCCAGGTGGCCTAGTCTCTGAAGGGAGGGGATCATGCTCTGCTTCAATATGTCACAGTACATTTTGCCATTCATGGTTCCTTCAATAAACTGTAGCTCCCCACTGAAGCACTCATGCAGCCCCAGACACTCCCACCACCATACTTGACTGTAGGCAAGACACACTTGACACACTTGACTGTAGGCAGCCAGGAATGCATCCACAGTATGTAATAGGGTGTACTCCTCACCTGGTTACCGCCACACACGCTTGACACCATCTGAACCAAATAAGTTTATCTTGGTCCCATCAGACCACAGGACATGGTTCCAGTAATCCATGTCCTTAGTTTGCTTGTCTTCAGCAAACTGTTTGTGGGCTTTCTTGTGCATCATTTTTAGTGGAGGCTTCCTTCTGGGATGACAGACCAATTTGATGCAGTGCGCAGAGTATGGTCTGACAGGTTGACCTCCCACCCCTTCAACCTCTTTAGGAATGCTGGCAGCACTTATATGTCTATTTCCCTAAGACAACTTCTGGATATGACGCTGAGCATGTGCACTCAACTTCTTTGGTTGACCATTGCAAGGCCTGTTCTGAGTGGAACCTGTCCTGTTAAACTGCTATATGGTCTTGGCCACCGTGCTGCATCTCAGTTTCAGGGTCTTGGTAATCTTCTTATAGCCTAAGCTAACTTTATGTAGAGCAGCAGTTCTTTTTTTCAGATCCTCAGAGTTCTTTGTCATGAGGTGCCATGTTGAACTTCCAGTGACCAGTATAAGAGAGTGAGAGCGATAACATGAAATTTAATACACCTGCTCCTCATTCACACCTGAGACCTTCTAACACTAATGAGTCACATGATACCAGGGATGGAAAATGGCTAGTTGGGCCCAATTTGGACATGTTCACTTAGGGGTGTACTCACTTTTGTTGCCAGCAGTTTAGACATTAATGGCTGCATGTTGAGTTATTATGAGGGGACAGCAAATATACACTGTTATACAAGCTGTACACTCAATACTTTACATTGTAGCAAAGTGTAATTTCTTCAGTGTTGTCACATGAAAATATATAATAAAATATTTACAAAAATGTGAGGGTTGTGCTGACTTTTGTGAGATACTGTATATGGATGATGACTTATAATTAACATAATTATTAGTGTTACTATGGAAGCAGGAGTGTATACAATGTAAACCCCTTTAATTTTCACGGTAACTTAGCTCCCCAGAGAGATTGCATTTATTGGATCCCAGAACAGATGACAAAATCCACAAAGTACTTGCAAAAAATACAAAAAACAGAAGCCTTCAGAATCCCATTCAAAATACTCAGTCCTTTTCTATTATTGCAAGCACAGAGGCACTCCACCCATCTAGCATATATATCCAATCTTTATAATGTACCTAGATAGCCTCCATGCATGCAACAATGTATCTATCTTTTAGAACTGTGCTTCCATAATGATAAAATTTAACAGCTAAAACTACTACTAAAAAGGCTGAGGGGTCATTGGCAGCATTCAAGCATTGCAAAGAGTGTAATAAGAAATGTAAAGACGAAATCAGGGCGGCTAAAATAGAACACGAGAGACATATAGCGGAAGAGAGTAAAAAGAACCCCAAAAAATTCTCTAAGTATATAAACCGTAAGAAAGCGAGGCCAGAACACATTGGCCCCATAAAAGACGATAAGGGAATTTTGGCCACAGAGGACAGGGAAAAGGCGGTAGTGTTAAATAATTTCTTCTCTTCAGTCTTCACAAAAGAATTGGGGGGCTACACTAACCCAGCTTGTAAGGCCAAACTAAACAACACACCTCAGGAAATACCGCCATGGCTAACAGAAGATAGACTTAGAACTAAACTAGAGAAACTTAACATAAATAAATCACCGGGACCGGATGGCTTACACCCGAGGGTTCTTAAGGAGCTCAGCCAGGTGATTGCCAGACCATTATTCTTGAACTTTAAGGATAGTTTACAGACGAGTATGGTGCCAGCTGATTAGAAAAAAGCCAACGTGGTACCAATATTTAAAAAGGGGCCGAGATATATCCCGGGTAACTATAGGACGGTCAGCCTAACATCAGTAGTCTGCAAGATTTTTGAGGGGATGTTAAGGGACCACATACAAGACTTTAGTAATGAAAACGGTATTATCAGTAGTAATCAGCATGGATTCATAAAAAAATCGTTCTTGCCAGACCAATCTATTAACCTTCTATGATGAAGTGAGCTGCCACCTAGATAAAGGTAAGCCTGTGCATGTGGTGTATCTGGACTTTGCAAAGGCCTTTGACACCGTTCCCTACAAACGCTTACTGTTCAAACTAAGGAAGGTAGGTATGGACCATAAGGTGAGTACCTGGATAGAGAACTGGCTCCAGGGGAGGTTGCAAAGGGTGGGGATTAATGGGGAGTACTCAGATTGGGCGGGTGTGGAAAGCGGGGTCCCCCAGGGTTCTGTCCTGGGGCCAATCCTGTTTAATTTATTCATAAATGATCTAGAGGAGGGGATATCGAGTAAAATCTCGGTGTCAGGGCCCAGATTCGAACCCAGGTCCATGGTTGCTACTGGCAGCGCTTCTTCTTGCTGAGCTATCCCGCAGCTGATATCTATGCATTCTAAATCTATGTGGTAACCTAGACCTTGTCCAGTTTCCTGCCTAGTTCCTTGCCCAGCCTCCTGTGAACTCTGAACCTTTGGCCACTCCTTTGAACTTCCTATTTAAGCCTGATCTGGGAACTTCCTGATGCCAGATTATTGTGCTTTTGCCAGGATCTAGCTTTGTGTGCTTCATCCTCCCGAATCTTCTACTTGTGTAGCGACCTCCAGCTACGTTCCAGGACTACGCCTCTGCCTGCTGCCATTTTGCTCCTCGATGCTTGTGTACCGATCTTTGGCTAAGACTACGACTACTCTTCTGCTTGCTCCCTCACTCCGGCTGATCTCTTGTGTACCAGACCCTGCTTGTTGACCACGGTTGTGCTGCTGCTTCCTGCGACTGGACTCTGAGCCTGACCCAGTAATCGTGACAGAATAATCTGGCCACAATGGAGTCTGCAGTGGCAGCTACCTTTGCTAAGCAAATTTCTGAATTGCAAGAATTTGGTGTCACTTATCAGGCAAAATTTAAAGAACTGCAAAGTGTGGTGAAGGATCAACAAGCAGAAATTTGGGATTTAAAGAAACAGGTGTTGGATCTTAGTTCCGTAAATGGCGCCAGTTCTGAGTCCAGTGCCCGAATGCCATTTCCACAAAAATTCAATGGAGACCGCCAGCTTTACAGAGGATTCCTTAATCAGTGTCGCATTTACTTCCAAATGCAGCCTGCTGCGTTTTTCTCTGAAAGAAAGAAGGTACTGTTTATTATCAATCTCCTGACAGAGGAAGCGTTATCTTGGGCCTCTCCCTATGTGGAAAAGGATGACATTATTTTAGATAATCTTGAATCCTTTACTAAAGCTATGGACCAAGTTTTTGACGATCCAAATCGCTGTGCTACCGCTGAGGCCAAACTGCATAATTTGCGTCAGGGACGACGCTCCATTGCGGAATACACTACTGAATTCAGGCGCTGGATCGCAGATACAACCTGGAATCCAGCAGCACAAAGAAGCCAGTTTCGGCAGGGGCTTTCTGAGCAAATAAAGGATGAACTGGCTAGAGGTGATGCCCCTGATGACCTGCAGAACTTTATCCAATTGTGCATCCGTATTGACCAGAGACTTTCTGAAAGGAGAAAAGAGACTGGGAATACAGAAGGTATGCGTTTTTCTTTTAGTTAACCTCCTCGGAAGAGTAACCCTGAACCTATGCAGATTGATTCCGTTAGAAGGGGTATCACTACTCAGGAAAAGGAAAGACGTCGGATAGAAAATTTATGCCTTTATTGTGGGGACTCTGGACATTATGCTATTAACTGTCCAAATAAGCTAAGGAGAACAGTTGTTGCAACTGATGTTAAAGACATTGAACAAATTAGTTCCATCGCCCAGTCAGTTTCTCCAATACTTGAAGAAAGCAATCTTATACAAGCTCCGCCCACTCACTTTATAATTCTCATTCGACTCTCTGATGGGGCTAAGGACATTTCCTGCTCTGCCATGTTGGACTCTGGAGCAGGTGGAAATTTTATGGATATTGGATTTGCTCAAAACCATCATATTGAATTGAGGAATAAATCCTCACCTGTAGATATGGAGACTGTTGATGGTTCCCCCTATCCTCCGGGCCAGTTACCCATGAGACTGCTCCTCTTAGTCTGTTTTTTGTGCCTGATCACCAGGAGACCATATGTTTTCAGTTGATTTCATCACCAAAGTTTCCTATTATTCTAGGTATCCCCTGGTTCTCTATTCATAACCCCTCTGTCAACTGGGAAACACATGTTTTAACTTTTTCCTCCAAGTACTGAAAAGGACATTGTCAACCTGACTCCTCCCGTGTCGGGAATCTCCAGGTGGAGGAACACATGGTTCCTGGATATGAAAGCCTGCCACCTCAATACAGAGCATTTCATGATGTGTGTGATAAGAAGAATGCAGATCAGCTACCCCCACATCGCCCTTATGACTGTCCTATTGAACTTTTACCTGGGGCAGAGATTCCTTTTGGCCGTCTCTATTCTATGTCCGAACCTGAATTAAAGGTGTTAAGGGAGTGGTTGGATGAAAACCTGGCAAAGAGGTTCATAAGACACTCCACCTCTCCTGCTGGGGCAGCTCTCTTCTTTGTTGAGAAGAAGGATAAGACATTGAGACCATGCGTTGATTATAGGGAATTAAATAAAATCACTATCAAGAATCGCTATCCCCTCCCACTAATTCCCGAGCTTTTGGAAAGACTTCGTTCTGCAAAGATCTTTACTAAATTGGATTTAAGGGGTGCATATAACCTCATTCGCATTCGTAAGGGTGATGAATGGAAGACTGCTTTCAGAACCAGATATGGACAGTTCGAGTCTTTGGTCATGCCCTTCGGTCTTTGCAATGCTCCAGCAACTTTTCAGCACTTTATTAATGATGTGCTGCGAGATCAATTGGATCAATTTGTGATTTCTTATCTTGATGATATTCTTATCTTTTCAGATTCTCTACAGGAACATCGCAAACATGTATCCATTATTTTCGAGCGCCTGAGAAAGAATCTACTGTATATCAAATTGGAGAAATGCGAATTTGAACAGACCAAGATTCAGTTCCTGGGGTACATAATCTCCTCTGAAGGGTTGAGCATGGACCCTGATAAGATTAAAGCAGGGGTGGAGTGGCCTGCTCCTAGGAATGTTAAAGAGATTCAACGATTTCTTGGATTTGCCAACTTCTACAGAAAGTTTATAAAGGGACTTTTCCAAGGTGGTTGCACCAATTACCGAGTTAACCAAGAAGGGACGGCTCTTCACATGGGCACCAGAGGCGCAAGCTGCTTTCTGTAAACTCAAGACACTCTTTACCTCTGCACCAATTCTAGTACATCCTGACCCTGAACTGCCCTTTGTTGTAGAAATAGATGCCTCAGATTCTGCTGTTGGAGCTATCCTTTCTCAGCGTACAGGTGAAAAGATGCAGCTTCATCCCTGTGCGTACTTTTCCCGGTTAATGTCCTCTGCTGAAAGGAACTATGACATTGGGAATAAAGAATTGCTGGCTATAAAGGAAGCTTTCTCTGAATGGAGGCATCTGTTGGAAGGGGCTGAGCATTTAGTGACTGTTCTTACCGATCATCGGAACTTAGAGTTTATCCGTTCTGTAAAGAGACTGTCCTCACGACAAGCACGCTGGTCTTTATTCTTCTCCAGGTTTAATTTCATCGTTTCTTACAGACCTGGCTCAAGAAATGGCAAGGCTGATGCCCTGTCACGGAGTTTGTCTGAATTCCCTCAAGGAAGCAACTCTGACTGCACCATTCTTTCTTAAAATAACTTTTTAGGAGCCACCAATCCCAAAGAATTTTTGACCTTGCTTAAAGATGGCTACTCTTCTGATCCCCTCCTTAAACATCCTCCTAAGGACCTGAGTCTCACCTCTTCAGAAATGGCTTTTGGATTCAGAATCAGTGCCTTTATGTCCCTCAAAGTGCGCGGCTAGAAGTCCTCAGACTGGTTCATGACTCTAAGCTTGCAGGACATTTTGGGGCCTTTAAAACTGCTGAACTGTTGTCTCGCTCGTTCTGGTGGCCTAGTTACAAGAAAGATGTAAAGAACTATGTTGCTTCCTGTCCAACTTGTGCACGTCATAAGACACCCCGATCTTCCCCTGTGGGATTGCTTCAACCGCTTCCAATTCCATCATGGCCTTGGGGATCAATTTCTATGGATTTTGTGGTTGAGCTCCCTCCTTCGAAGGAAATGACCACCATCTTGGTAGTGGTCGACCGCATCACCAAGATGGCTCACTTCATCCCAACTAAGGGGGTACCCAATGTGGAGCTAATTGCAGAATTAATGATCAGGGAAGTATTTAAACTACATGGGATCCCAGATGATGTGGTCTCAGATAGGGGGGTTCAATTTACTTCCAAATTCTGGAGAAGTTTCTGCATGTCCCTGGGTGTCACAGTCAATCTTTCCTCTGCCTTTCATCCTCAATCCAATGGCCAAACGGAAAGAACAAATCAGACTTTGGAACAATATCTTTGCTGTTTTGTTAGCTATTTACAGGATGATTGGGTAGATTATCTTCCAACAGCGGAATTTGCCTACAATAATTCTAAGCACAGCTCCACATCTCTTAGTCCTTTTTATGTGAATACGGGGTACCATCCAGTTTGCATTCCTGACCTCCCTATTGCTACACCGATTCCTGCTGTTAATGAGAGGTTATCTCTTTTACAGGAAACTCAAAGTAAATTGCTTGAAACATTGAAGGTGGCACAAGAGGCTTACAAGAAGGCATCTGATAGACGTCGAAGAGAGAATCCGTCTTTCCATGTTGGAGACAAGGTCTGGTTATCTGCAAAGAATCTCAGGACTCAGGTACCATCTGTTAAGTTGGGGCCAAAGTATTTAGGACCTTTTCAAATCCTGGCACAAGTTAATGCAGTTACTTTCCGCTTGAGACTTCCTGACAGTATGAAAGTCCATCCTGTTTTTCATGTTTCTTTACTTAAACCCTTCCATGAAAATTCCTTCCCTGGGAGAGTCCTTCCTCCTCCACCGCCTGTGGTTGTTGAGGGTGAAGAGGAATTTATTGTAGAAGGAATAATTGACTCCAGGATTCACAGGAACAAGTTGCAGTACCTGGTGAAATGGGAAGGATACGGACCTGAAGAAAATTCTTGGGAACCTGCTGAGCATGTCCATGCTCCTAGACTGGTTCAGGAATTCCATCAAAGGTTTCCACTTAAGCCTGGTCCTGAGACACCCTGTGGTCGTCCTGGAAGGAGGGGCATACTGTCAGGGCCCAGATTCGAACCCAGGTGCGTGGTTGCTACTGGCAGCGCTTCTTCTTGCTTAGCTATCCAGCAGCTGATATCTATGCATTCTAAATCTATGTGGTAACCTAGACCTTGTCCAGTTTCCTGCCTAGTTCCTTGCCCAGCCTCCTGTGAACTCTGAACCTTTGGCCACTCCTTTGAACTTCCTATTTAAGTATGATCTGGGAACTTCCTGATGCCAGATTATTGTGCTTTTGCCAAGATCTAGCTTTGTGTGCTTCATCCTCCCGAATCTTCTACTTGTGTAGCAACCTCCAGCTACGTTCCAGGACTACGCCTCTGCCTGCTGCCATTTTGCTCCTCACTGCTTGTGTACCAATCTTTGGCTAAGACTACGACTACTCTTCTGCTTGCTCCCTCACTCCGGCTGATCTCTTGTGTACCAGACCCTGCTTGTTGACCACGGTTATGCTGCTGCTTCCTGCGACTGGACTCTGAGCCTGACCCAGTAATCGTGACACTCGGTATGTGCGGATGATACTAAACTAAGCATGCCAATATCTTCTGGGCAGGATGTGGAAACCTTGCAAGCGGACCTGAACAAAATAAGGAGGTGGGCAACTACATGGCAGATGAGGTTTAATGTTGAAAGATGTAAAGTAATGCACTTGGGTGCCAGAAACCAGAAAGCAAGCTACTCCTTAGGGGGGGAACCTCTGGGTGAGTCTAGGATGGAAAAGGACCTGGGGGTACTGGTAGACAACAGGCTTGGCAGTGGCATGCAATGCCAAGCCACTGCAAGCAAAGCCAACAGAATACTGGGATGTATAAAAAAGGGAATTCACTCCAGAAATAAAGAGATTATTCTCCCACTCTACAAGACTTTGGTCCGGCCACATCTGGAGTATGCTGTCCAGTTCTGGCCACCGGTCCTCAGGAAGGATGTGCTGGAACTGGAGAGAGTCCAGAGAAGGGCAACAAAAATAATTAGGGGAATGGAGGACATCGGCTATGAGGAAAGACTACAAGCACTGAACTTATTCTCTCTGGAGAAGAGACGATTGAGGGGGGATATGATATCAATGTACAAATACTGTACTGGCAACCCTAGCATATGGAAAAACCTATTCAGAGAAAGGGAATACAATAAGACACGTGGCCACTCACTAAAACTAGAGGAAAGGCGGTTTAACCTTAAAATACGCAGGGGGTTCTTCACTGTAAGAACAGGATGTGGAATTCTCTTCCGCAAGCAGTCGTATCAGCAGGGAGCATTGATAGTTTCAAAAAACTATTAGATGGGCACCTTAAAGACCACAACATACAGGGGTATACAATGTACGGTTAACAGCAAACACACACACATAGGTTGAACTGGATAGATTGATGTCTTTTTTCAACCTCACTATGTAACCCCCTAAAATATTACGTGCTCAAGATGAATATCCTGCTCAAACTCCTATACCTCCTCAACACTCTCCCTATACAGCTACCGCAACTGTTCTTCAGACAGCTGCTGCGGTCCTTTCTGAAGTTTGTTTGGCATGGCAAACACCCAAGGCTGGCTCATGCCATACTGAGGCGACAGAAGAGAGAGGGTGGGGTGGGCCTAACTGATATTTCCTTTTACTACAAAGCTATGACCTTAGTTTGCATTCTGGATTGGGCTAATGATCCCTCCACCAAACCATGGTTTCCCCTTGAGAAAACTATGGCCGGCAGAAACTTAGCAGGCGCGCTGTGGGTTCCAGGGGGCAGCAGGGGTCTTTTGGAGTGGACCTCTCCTTTGACAAGAGCCACCCTCTGGGTGTGGGATAGACTTAACGCAGGGGGCGATTACTACCCCGGGATTTCTCCACTGGCCCCCTTGGGTGGTTACCCTTGGTTCGCCCCAGGATTCAGAAACTGACCATCACCCCTCCTGACTACATCCCGCTTCATTAACCCTTTCACAATGTTCAATCTCCTATCAAGAGGTACAAACGCAGCGTCACCCCATTCTTGTTGAATGCTGCCACAAGTTTGATTCCAAGGCACTGGAAGCAGACCACTTGTTTCACTTTAGAAAAAAAAAGAAAAAAGGGAGTAAGGAATACTCCCCCAAGAGTCAACTCTGGACACCAGGATATGAAAAAGGTAAACTTTATTGAAAAGTTATATGTGAAACATGGATTCCAAAAACCAAACCACAACCTCATTAATAGACAATTGTCTTTAAAAAATAAAATAGTATGGGATAACTGCAGAGGCCAAGACACATTCCTAATACATGCATGCGTTCAAATATGAATATGACAATTCCACAGCAACAAGTATAGGTAGCCAAAAGTATCTCCACAGCTTGTTAGGTGAAAAACTGTCTCTATAGGTCAGACCTGCCAATGCGGAGAACAGCAATAGTTCAGCATGTAAAGTAGTGATGTGCTCTTGCACTAGGAGTCACTTTAATGAACTTGCCGGTGCGGCACTGAAACTACACACTGGGAACCAGCCAGGAATGCATCCACGGTATGTAGTAGGGCAAAGCATTCAATACTTAGCGTATGCCTATGCTGATGTGGTCATATACCTCCTCCGGATGATGGCGGACCTTTCCTGGTAGCAGTGCCGGTTAGATTGCAGGTAGTCTGTAGTGGCCTCGGGCTCCCGCATGCATCCTCCATTAGGTCTGTCTCTTCCGCCCTCCAGGCTCACGTGAGCAGGACGAGGAGGGGTGTGGTGGTACACCGTCACTCGGCTATGGTTTCAGCCCTCCCGAAGGACCAGACTGATCGGACTTAAAAAGCTGGTATTCCCCACTGTTTGCTAGAAAGTGACACCGGCTGACGCATTTCACCAGCCAATGAACGCTGGTTTCATCAGAGCTTTCCTCAGGAGCCCGAGGCCACTTTTGTTTTTTTTTTATGACTTTCAACTGACTACAGAGGGGGGATACCTCACTGTATGGATGAAAGATTTTGGGTACTACCCCCATCTTTACAAAGACCGTTAGGTGTGAACATCTTCCTATTTTTTCACTTGTCCCACTTTGGCTGAATGGAAACGAGAGGAGGAACGGAGGGTGATGACTCTTAGGGGCCAGCAGTCCTTGTTCATGGATATTTGGACGGCTGGATGTTCTACTCGGAAGAGCTTGCCCTGCGGAAGACTAACTCTGGGGTATCTCTCACATAGTTCTTAAGGATATGATGGTCCGTTAGCTATTCCCGCACGGCATTGAGGAGGGCCTTCAACAAAGCCCATGCCAGGAACAGGACCTCTTTATTATACCCCCTGCTAAAACCCCCTCAACCCAACACGGTAAAACTCGTTACTAAATTTTCAGTACATCACCAACAACTTTGATCAGTCATTTCCCACCACTGGTATCTGCTAACGGACCATCATATGCTTAAGAACTATGTGAGAGATACCCCAGAGATAGTCTTCCGCAGGGCTACTTCCCTGCGGGACCGATTATTCCATAGCCACTATCGTGAGGATGGTCACCGACCCAAGGGGCACCAGGGGCACTTTCCTATGTGGGGACTGCCCCCGCTGTCCCTGGATTTTGGAGGGTTCTACCTATCGTCTCCCCAATGGTGAATTATTTTCACCCCGCTCCCACACGGACTGTGGGACCAAAAGTGTTATTTACCTTAGGATTTGCACATGTAATTCCTTCTATGTGGGTAAAACTAGACGTGAACTACGCCAACTCATTGGGGACCATCTCTACTATTCAACTGGGGCAAAATTAACAGCCGTGGGATGACACATAGGTTTATGTCATAGCTACCAATCCGAGGTAGCAAAGTTTTTTGTCCTTGACGCTGTAGCGGAGGACCCTCGGGTGGCAATTGGGATAAAAGACTATTGCAACGTGAAACTATGTGGATAGAATGCCACCTTCCCTCCAGGCCTGAACGAAGTGATTACGTATAAATATTTTCTATGGTCTCTCCCTGCATCCCAGCTAAATAAACCATCTTGTTTTGTTTTGTTTTACTTACCCCTCCCCCCTTCCCTCTCCCCCTCCCCCCCTTCTCTTCCCCCCTTCCCTTCCTTCCCCTCCCTTTCTCTCTCCCCCCTTCTTTTGTCTCTCCCTTCCTAACTTAAATTCATGTCTTGATGCTTATCTATGGAAATGCTGTATATATGTGATTTATTTATAAAACTGTAAAATTTAATGGCTGTTTGTTTGCTTGTTAACCAACACTGATCGCCAGTTTGATCTGTTTGTGGCCTGTGTGCCATACATGCTATCTTTAATAACTTACCAATACCTGTTTTTTTATTGCTATGTATATGTCACTGCTAAATAATTATAAGGGCATTTGTATTTCCTAAAAGGTAACTGTGCTAAATTATTTGCCTCTTTCCTTTCTCTGTTGCTGGATGCTGGCGGCTCTTCCCGGATGGGCGGGGCTATTTCTCTTGCGGTGGGCATGTGTCCCCTGCTGAGACGGAACTCCTATTCCGTCTCATACTGCTGGGTTTACACCCGCAGGCCGCGCATGCGCCACATTGACGCATGCGCGGAAGCAGGGATCAGAATAACCGACGTCACAGCGTGCCAGGCGTGACAGGCGCCGATCATTAGGAGACATACAAATAGTGGACACCATCAGTTATGGCGGCACCTGCTATTTGCTTCCACACCAGGAGGACGCCACACAGGGAGATTCTGTTGGTGAGTGCCAGATGGACCGGACTTATCCCTTTTGTCCCCTTCCTCTATTGAATGGTTTGTTTTTGATCTTACAAAATACTATTTTTGGCTTTATAGAATCTTTTTTCTGCAACCTGCCCAAAATAATATTTAGAGCTGTTCCTGCTGGCAATGCCAAAGTGCCATTGCCTATGCTTTTTCTTTACTCGTAGAGCTTGGAAACAGCTTGCATTTAACTTTGATATTACATATCAACATCTACTGTGGTGCTTGGCTCCTGGTTTTGGAATATTTGTTATCTGTACACTATTTCGGTATGACATTTTAATATCAGCACCATTTTTCATAACTATTGCTTTCAGCATATTATTTGCCATGATTTTTTCTTCTCTTTTTCGGTCCCCCCCCTTTTTATTATTACCACCCCCTTTTGTTTCTTTTTTCTTTTCTCCCTCCTTCCTACTCTTTTTCTTGTCTCCTCCTTTTTCTTTCCCCCCTTTTTTTTTTCTCTTTCCCCTTCCCCCTCTTTCCCCTCCTTCGCCTCTCCTTTTCCTTTTTCCCCTCCCCCCTTTCTCATTTGTTTATTTATTTTTCCTCTGGTTACCTTTTCCTGTTCCTTACCCCCCCCCTTTCTCTCCTCCCCCCCAACCCTCCCTTTTTTTTCTTTCCTGTTTTTATTTTCTCCTCCCCTTCCCTTTTTTTGCCTGTCTTTTTGTATACCCCTATGATGGCTTTAACATCTATTATGACAATAACGTTGTTATTATTTCATACTGGTGTGCATTACTTTTAAGTTCTCCCATGCCCGCCGACGAGAGTTTGTGGTGGCTCAGTCCTTTGGGGGCTGCCTCTGGCCACCGGCGACATTAGGCGGGGTTGTTCACTCCCCTATACCTTTGTCTACTTATTACGTAATATACACTATTATTAATTCTATTCTATTATTATTAGATACAAAGCGCAACCCATTAACCTTCCTGAGGAAGCGGCCAAGACCGCGAAACATGTAGAGGAATGCACATTGAGACACCCATATCTCTTCAAATATGGGATAACTAGCTTTGATTGACATATATTGTTGTCGTATTTATCTGCTTTGATTGTATTTTGTATGCAATTTTTACATTTGTGTTTCAATAAAATACCCAAAAAATGTTTTATTAAATTTATATTTTTAATTTTTTGGTACCCAAAAATCAAGCCATAGGCCCCCTTTTTCCTCCCGCCCTTTCCCTTTGACCTATCTGGGGAGTCTAGGCCCAGTGTATCCCCTTTTTTGATATACATTTTGGATGTTGGTACCTCCTTTTTTCCTTTTTTTGTACAAACAGGCTTCCATATTGATATGTGTATACTACTGATGTGGCAGCACCACTTTGTATTTCCTTATGCTAGTTGTTAAGGAGCTAACGGGCCATCCTGGGGGTTCTTCCCTGGGGGCCAGCCCCGGACAGCTAGGCAGGAGTTAAATTAGGTTTTCCTCCGTTTGGCCGATGGGCACACTCTGCATATTGAGCAAACCTGCCTTCTTTATACGTGATCACTGACTGTTATATGATCTGTCATCCCTGCTTACTGTTTCACTTGTTATTTATTGTTATTTGTTGTATTACTCTGTATTCTGTCTTTTGAAAACTAAAGATTACAAAAAAAGAAAACTACCCCCTAAAATACCAGTGCCTGAAACTGGAGGGGTTTCCGATTGGCTGACCAAACGTTTTTGATCTTGATGTTAAGACCAAAAAGACCCTATTTGTATTTACTAGAAATAACAATTAGGGTCACTATAGTGGTTACCAGGTAAGCAAGTTACCCTTGAATGCCATTTCCCATGAAGATCCCTTAAGTCTAATTACCATCATTAGATACTTCTTGTAATGTGTATGCCCAAATCACATTCTTTATCCACCCTAAAAAGGTAAACAATTTACCATTTGAAATGTTAATTTACCACAAACAAAAAAATTTAACTCACTCCATTCATTTTTAACTTTCTTTTCATATCTAACCTGCATTATACAACCCCCTGTGGATAACCTTGTAAATAACCAGCTTAAAAAGTTTAATTAGATAACTAACCATAAACAGTTTGGCTCACCCATACCAGGGTTAAGCATTTACCTCTTGCATAAAATGAGCATAGCATTTGTGTACATTGATGCGTAAAATACAGCTTATCAATCGTGTGCTAGCCTCACATACCTATTTATACTTTAAATACAGTATACATACAGTATATACAATATATATATATATATATATATATATATATATATATATATGCTTATATCCATAAAGTATATATATGCTTATATCCATACATATTTTACCTACACTAATCACCACTACAAGGGCTGGTACAAGAGGTGGGCAGAATGGACACTTGCCCTGGGCGGTGTCTTAATCTGTGGTAAGGAGGGGGGGGGGGGCGCACTGGGAACTTCGATTGCTGTTCCTGCCTCAGTGAGTGACTGTGCCTTATATTCACCACATGATCTACTGAATACCCGATTCCTCCGTTCATCCAAGTCTACATTATCTATTTTTCTGCAGCTATTAATCACTCTATCCTCCAGCAAGCCACATTCCCGCCCTCAACTTGCTTCCCGAGACACCTCACCTTCTCCCTTGTTACTCTTACTTGGTCCAGGTCATCTCTGCTCTGCCCCTGCCTATACCTCTCTCTCTACCTTTCCTGCACAATTACATTAAGTCAGCACCAATCCTCCTTGCTTCTCTGCCCTGTAAATTTTTTCCCTTCTCTTATCTGCTGTCCCCTCCATATATCTTCACTACACATATTGTACAGCCTATGGTCTCAACTCAGCATTCCACACACCAATCTTACACCCTTTCTATCCTAGTTTACCTTTAGCTCTTCTAACTGTACTACCCCATGCAACATAGCACATTCTCTGCACTCCATCATTTTGCTCTTCATTAGCACATACTCTTACCACCCCAACCTCCTCACCGATTCACTCTTTTCTTATCCCTAATAATGGATTCACACTGGTGCCCTGTGGTTTGGCCGCAGCATGACTGTACGTGTGTTTACTTACAGTTTAGGTGCGCTCCCATTAAATTTTATTAGACTGTATGTTTTCATGAAAGCAAATCACAGTCTTGCATGCTGCATCCTTGATGCATGTGCAGAAAATGCACAGTCCATGAGAATTCATCAGGCGCACAGCTAAAACTACAGGTAAACTGCACATACAATAGCGCTGTGGCCAAACCACAGCACACCAGTGTAAAACAGCTATAAGGTTAAGTTCACACACTTGCATGTCAGGATCATGCACAAAATTGTAGCTTTCCTGACAAACACAGAAGCTCACTGTCCTTTAGTAGATGCGCAGCAGTGCCATTGATAGCTAAGGTCACCCCCAGACATCTGCTAACGCACACATTTTCACACACACCAAACTACGTGGTGCCACAGCACCATTAGGGTTTGGTGCCGCACATTTTTAGACAAGGATCATGGACTTCTTTTGCACATTTCTATTGAGAAAAACATGCATGTGCTCCCCTGCAGGTGTAAACCTAGCCTAACTGATTTTTTTTTTTGTATTTACTTTTTTTTTTTTTAAATCAGAAACCAGGTTTATTGAAGAAAACAAGACATTACAGATTGCACACAATTCACATCATTCCCAAATACCAGAACAGTCATATAACTGAAATAACAACAACTGAAAATACCCCCCCCCCTGCTAGGAACTGCCCCCAACAGAGAGATAAATGGTACATCAGAGTAATCCAAAATCAGGCCCCTCCCCCCACCCCGAAGCAACCCCAGATCACAGCTACTGCAGAAGGCGATCCAGGACCAAATCCTGAGGAGCCAGGCCAGGAATCGCCTGCCAACCTCCCCATATCTTATCATATCTATGCGGGACGCCTCTGTGTTGGTAAATCAAGCGCTCACAGCGTAAAGTATTACCCATGGCCTAAGTCCACATCTCCAACGTAGGCGGAGACGGGGCAATCCAGTGCTGAATAATCTTCCGGGCCTGAAACAGGAACCTGGTAACGGCCCATCTGATATTTACATCATCAATGAATTCCTCCACCATACCTAGAAGGCAGGGCTTTGGGTCCACTGGCACTGAAAGGAGATAGGCGGCATTAACGGTCCGGACCATCGCCGTCCAATACCTGTGGAGCTTTGGGCAACGCCATAGTAGATGAATGAGATCACCAGTGTCCCTGTGGCAACGAGTACATAGCGGGTCCGGCCGCAGACCAAGCCTGTGCAAACGAGCCGGTGTATGATGCACCCGGAGAATTAAATACAGCTGTGAAAGTCATAGCGTCACGTTCAACGAACAGTGTCACACCGATTCCAGGGCCTCCTCCCACTGGTCATCAGTAATGTCGCCCACATCAGCCTCCCACTGCACCCTAGCAGGGCTCGGGAACCTTTCCAGGTAATAACTCAATAACATAGCGTAGCACTCAGAAATAAAGCCTTTGGTGGAGACAAAATGCTTCATCATATAAAATACTGGTGTTGGAGACTGTGACGGTACTCGCCGTCACTGAGACTGAAAAAACTATGTGACAGATAAATTGATGGTTTGGACTGCTTCAGTTGATCAGACTTGTAACATATGCATGCCATCAGCTCAAACACCTGTCTTCCATGGATTGTATATCATGTTGATTTGCTCATCTATTGTTTACTGTGGGTTCTCAGTATTTACACTATAATATGTGTATTTGTATCTTGTTTTACTTTTGGTGTCGGCAGTCTGGGCTTCCAGGCTGACTTAACTACACTGAGCTAATTAGCATGTGAATGATAACCTTGTCTAGATGGGATTAGCCATGAGTCAGCTGTACCTCGTTAGCTATTCATTGTGTGATGCTTTATGTAAATATTCATCTCATTGTTCATGTAGTGACTGTCATGCTTCTCAAGTGTATAAAAGTCTGCTGCTTGTTTTTTTTTTTAAATCAGGCAAAAACTTTATTAAAGATGTCAGACAAAACATCAACACAAAAAAAAAAAAGAACAGAAATACAGAGTCCAGAATACGTACAGTACTCAAGTGCATGAAAAAACTTGCAGTAATAGCATACATATTTACCAACATAGATCCCCATATGTGACAGGAAAACATACAATAGTCCGACCCAACTGCCCCGCACCCCCACCAGATACAGCAACCTCAAGCAGAGCAGACAGTGATCTTTCGTGTAACAATGGTCCCCGGGCCTCACCTCACCCCCGCCAAAAGATTATTCAGAACCAACTCCACCGGGGCAAGCCCCGGCACAGCCAGCCACGGAGCCCACAGGCGGTCAAATTTACCCACGCTGCCCCTATGTTGATATATATACTTCTCTAATCTAAGTGTGTCACCCATAGCCGCAACCCATTCCTTAACCAGTGGGGCCCTTGGTGAAATCCATCGCCTCAGTATCAATTTCCTTGCCTGAAACAGAGCTCGCCCGATGGCCTGCAGGGCCAGCTCCGGGGCCTGAACTCCCCCAAGAACACCCAACAGACAAACCTTAGGGTCCTCCGGTATCGTAACCCCGAAGGCCCCCGAGAGCGTCGAGAGTACTCCCTTCCAATAGACATGAAGTTTGGGGCAGCGCCATAGAAGATGCATTAAGTCTCCGTGGTCCCGCATACAGCGCCCACAGGTGGGAGAATCTCTCCTCCCCATCCTGAACAGCCGGGCTGGTGTGTAATGAGTCCTGTACAAAATGTATAGTTGAGACAATCTCTGAGCCACATTCAGAGAGCTCAGCTGCACAGCCTGTAGAGCCTCCTCCCATTGTTCATCCTCAAATACCCCCACATCCGCCTCCCACCGGGGAACCACTCGAAGAGGGTGTCGATCCATGAAGGAGCTCATTAGTAGAGAATAACAATGGGAAATAAACCCCCTAAAATCAGAAACCGTAGACATAAAATGAAATATCGGGGCGGGAAAGTGAGTCCAAAGATCATTCCCCCCCCTGGGCCTTAACGGCATGTGCCAACTGTACATAATAAAAGTGCATGGACCTGGGGAGACGAAATTCCTCCCGAAGTGCAGCAAAAGATCTGAGCACCCCACCGCTGAATATATGTGTCATATGAGAGACGCCATGTCCCAGCCACTTAGCTCCGTACGGCAATCCAGCCAGCTCCGGGTATCTGGCATTCTTCCAGATAGGGCTATAGTCCGTATATCCCAGTACCTGCTGCAGCTGACGAGCCTTGTTCCAGGTCTTTTGCATAAGGACATAGGTCGGATAGCGCTTACTAGACTTCCCGAATCGCAAGGATTCCAATTGGGCCGCCACATCTCCCCTGCCCACAATGTGGGCCACAAGGCCTGCAATTGACCCCTCTCCCTTCTCACTCATGACCCGTGCAATATGCTGAAGTTGGGAGGCTAAGTAGTACAGCCAGGGATTTGGAACTGCTAGACCCCCAAGCTCCTTAGGTCGCTGAAGGTGCTCCAACTTTATACGAGGGCTCTTGCTCAGCCACAGAAATGATCTAAAAATGGTATTAACAATCTGGAACAGTCTCAGGGGGACCACGACCGGGGAGTTGTGAAGGGCGTAGAGCAGCTGGGGCATGAGAATCATTTTTATGAGGTTGGCCCTGCCCACCAGTGACATGCGCAACCTCGACCAGACCTTTATCTTATCCCTAAAGCGGGCGAGGAGGGGAGATAGGTTAAGACGGGCAAAGTCTAAGGGCTGTGGGGTCACCTGCACCCCCAAGTAACGAAACTCAGTGGAGACAGGAATCCCCGTTACCCCCACTTCCTGGGAACCCTCGGGATCATCGAGCAGCATCAAGGAGGATTTGGACCAATTAATAAGCAGGCCCGAAAACGAGCCAAACGTAGTAATAACCTCCATAGCCTCCTTCAGAGAACCAGAGGTATCGCCTAACAGAAGCATGGTATCATCCGCGTATAGCATGATCTTTTCCTCCAAGGGGCCGTATCGGAATCCCACTATGTTCTGATTGGACCTAATCAGGGCAGCTAGAGGCTCTATCGCCAGGGCAAAGATTAAGGGGGACAGGGGGCACCCCTGCCTAGTTCCCCTAAACAAGGAGAAGGGATGGGACACCCTACCACCCTCCCGGATAGCGGCCACCGGGGCCTGGTACAACAGTTTTACCCATGAAATAAAGTTCTCACCAAAGCCAAACTTGGACATGACCACCCACAAGTAGTCCCACTCTACACTGTCAAATGCCTTTTGCGCATCGAGTGATAGCAATGCCCTACTGCCCCCATTGTCTGCCGGGGATTGTATGTTCAGGAATAAGCGGCGCAGGTTAATGGACGTCGACTTGTGCGGCATAAAGCCCGATTGATCAGCATGTACAATAGAAGCAACTACCCGGTTAAGTCGCAGCGCAAGAGCCTTCGCCAGGATCTTAATGTCACTCTGCAGGAGCGAGATAGGACGGTAGGACCCGGGGTCCAGACCGTCCTTCCCCGGCTTTAAGAGGAGGATAACATTAGCCCTACACATAGAAGGTGGCAACCTCATATTCCGCTTGGCCTCCAAAAAGGCCTCCAGAAGATGTGGCAACGTCTCCTCCGCATACTCCTTGTATACCTCCATTGGCAGCCCATCCTCCCCCGGAGCTTTACAGTTAGGGAAGGAAGCCGACGCAGTCTGAAGCTCCTTCAGGGTAAGGGGAGCCTCCAGTTCAGCTCTCTCCAGATCTGACAGGCAGGGCAGGGAGATGGCATCTACATACTCCGAGAGTTCAGCAGCAGTGTGTCCCTGTCTAGACTGGTATAGGGTAGCGTAAAATGCCCTCAACACCTCCATAACCCGATCCGGGGTGTTCACAACCCGGCCCCCATCACCCATGAGTGCCCCAATGGAAGGCGACGTTTGATGAGAGTGGGCAATCCTGGCCAACAACCTGCCCGTGGTTTCCCCCTCCTCATAGTACGCCTGCCGTTGAAAAAACCTCCTACGTTCAGCCCCAGAAGAATTTATACGAACCAGAGTCCCCTGAGCAGCCAGCCAGCCCTCTCGGTTAGTCTCAGATGGGTCCGCAATGTAGCGGGCCTCCAGCTGAGTCGCCAAACCCTCAGCCTGCTCCCCCAGAGCCGCCGTGTTCCTCTTGATGGCCTGTACCTCCCTGATGAATAAACCCCGTAGATAGGCCTTAAAAGCTTCCCACTGTACACCCCGCCCACCCGCAGCATCATGTACCTGCCAGAACTCCCGCATAGCCTCTCTAAGCCTATCATGTGAGGGGAACAAGTGCAACCAGAAGGCATTAAGTTTCCACGGCGCCCTCTGCAGGGTAGCGGAGGGGCGCACAGCTAGACACAGCACCAGAGGGGAATGATCTGAGACCCCCCTGGGGGCATATTCAACCTTGTCAACATATCTAATGGCAGAGGAGGAGCAGAGGCACAAATCGATACGTGATAAAGAGGTGTGGGTTTTGGAAAAGCAGGAGAAGACCCTGGTCCCCGGGTTGCGGAGTCGCCAGATGTCCGTCCAACCCACTTCCTCAGCGAATTTCGCCAAGGCCGATCGGCCCATGCCTCCACTCCCCAGTGCAGAAGAATGTCGGTCCAGCTGCGCGTCCAATACACAATTAAAGTCCCCCAGTACATAGACCGGAACCTCCGGGTGGCTCAGAGTATAGGATACAAGCTGACGAAGGACCTCCCCATGGAACGGGGGAGGAATATAAATAAAGGCCAGAATACAGTGTAAGGTATACAATTTACAGTATAGAAATACAAACCGTCCCTCCCTGTCAACTAGACTATGATGTTCCTGAAAGTCAAGGGACCGATGGACTAACACACTCACCCCACGAGAGTAGGAGGTGTGCGTGGAGTGGTATTCCCAGCCCGCCCAGGCATAATGCAACCAGGATCGCGACTCAGCATCCAGGTGAGTCTCCTGTAACGAACAGATGGCTGGAAAATGTCTGCGCAGGGTCGAGGAAACCATGGAACGCTTAAGTGGGTCCCTCAGCCCCCTAACATTCCAGGAAATAACCGGGACAGCCGTCATGGTGGGCGACAGAGCAGCACAAGCCCTGGCGGGGCTGGGACACCGATCAGCGGACATCGTACAAGACAGGGTACAAAATAGGGATCTTGGCTGTCACCAGGTAAACACATAGTAAAGGTACAATTCGGACTCCAATTCAGGGAGGTCAACAGGACCATCCAACTAAACAGTGCAAAAAACCGAGCACCGTGCCGAGGGCGCCCCAACCAGCCACACAGAGTCCAACTGCCAAGGCCCTCGGACACCGGTGTTGCAGACATAGTCCCTGGGGAGCACCCCAGCTCAGCCTCCCCTCCCGTGTAGAGGACAACAGGTCTCATCCACACTGGTGAGGAAGTCATATACTGTCCAAAAGGGGATGAGAAAAATTACCCCCCACAGAAAAATAAAAAAGGGAGGTGAGGGAGAAGGAAAAAAAAAAAAACCAAAGAAAACCATCCAAAAAGGGGGAAAGAAGTCACAAGTACTTACAGGAACCCAAGTTTCTGCGGAATGGACAGAACCTTACAGCTCCAAGCTAGCAAACAGTAGTTCGAGTCCCAACGGTCTCCAGGATATTAGCACCTGCAAAACAGGGGTAGGACAGGGGAAGGAAAAAACAAAAACAGGGGGTAGCAGGAGAGAGGAAAAAATCACAGGTACTTCCATCTCCAGGCCGGGGGCAGAGCCCCCCAAACAGCATCCACCGGGTCATCATCGCAAAAGGGCACCTGAGAAGAATCCTCAGGCCACACCATCTTCCGGAGGCATCTGACGAGGACGAAGGGAATGCTCATTGTGGTCAATCCACGAGGAAGCTTCCGACGGATCCTCAAAGAAATGATGTTGACCCCCAGCAATAATACGGAGCTTCGCAGGATACAGCATGGCATAAGAGGCATGTAGTTTCTGCAGACGCTGTTTGACCGCGAAGAATTTCGCCCTGCTCCTCTGCACTTCAGCGGAGAAATCCGGGTAAAACGAGACCCTCACCCCATTGTACTGTATATCCCGCCGCTCTCTCGCCAGTCTCAGGATAGTCTCTTTGTCTCTATAATTAAGCAAGCGGGCAAGCATGGTCCTCGGCGGGCGGCCCGGTTGCAGGGGACGAGGGGGAACCCTGTGGGCCCTCTCAACAGCATAAAGAGGGGAGAATGCATCCCCACCAAAGGTTTCCTTGAGCCAAGAGTCCACAAAGTCCGTGGGGTCTCTCCCCTCCACTTTCTCAGGCAGACCCACAATGCGGACATTGTTCCGCCGAAGGCGGTTCTCAACATCCTCAGCCCGCTGTTCTAGGGCCCTGGTCATGCCAGCAGTATGGCGGGACTCCCTGGTCAGGGGGGGTAGCTGGTCCTCCAAGTCACTCACTCTCCCCTCCACAGCCGTGGTGCGCTCCCTGACCTTCTGGAGGTCTTGCCGAAGAAGGGACACCGCTTCTGTCAGGCCCCCAAATTGCTTTTTGAGGTGGTCTACATTGTTGTTGCATCTGTTTACTGCTCGCAGGATATCTGCAAGGGTGGGCTGCTCCTCCACTTCCCCGTCACCCTGCTCCATCTCCTCCTCACCCTCAACAGCACAGTCTTCCACTCCAGGGCCACCCACACCCGGGCTGACAGGGCCAGAAGCACCCGCACTGGTACTGGCATCTGGGGGTCTCCCTTTCCCCACCGAGCCAGGGGACTTCTGTGCATAGTAGCGCATATCGCGCTGCGGCTCTTTGGGTGGGTGTTTCGGGGGCTTGGTGGACTTACTGGAGGTGGCGGGCTTCTCGGATCCTCTCGTCCGCTGCGGCAGGCCGTGCGCGGCGCCATCTTGGGGCCCAGACATCCCGGAGTTCTCCCGCAATTTGCGGCGGAGCATCGCCCGAAGGCCAGCCGGAGGGAGCACAGGTGTGTGCCCGACGGTACAAGGATGTTGTCGGTACCCGGTGAGCAGCTTTGGAGACCGGGGAAAGGATCGGTGTTCGGATCAGAGCGGGTGCTCAGTGAGATGCGTCCTCTCACATGCCGTTCCTGGCCATGCCCCCTCCTGCTGCTTGTTTTAATAAAAGAGTTAGTTGCTTTCAGAGACATACAAGCTAAGTTTTCAGGCTAGTTTTGTAGGACGGCGGCTGGGATTTGATATCTATGTTCATGACTGCGAGGAAGCCGTATACTGACGGAAGTGTGGGTCTGAGGTTCCGTTACAGAGACAAGTCCGGGGACTGCAGGGAAGGCTGAGCCCCTATGGCATGCTGTAACTGGGAGGTAGGAGAACTGCATAGTCCGGGGTATAGCAAACCTGGCCTGCAGCTGCCCAAATGTCTGCAGCCTACCATGATCAAACACCTGGCGCAGGTGGGTAACCCCTCCCCTACGCCACAGAGCTTTACAGGGCAGATCCGCCAACTCCGGATATGTCAGATTTTGCCAAATCGGGCTGAACTCCATGTACCCAGTCACCCGCTGAAGTTGTTTCGCCTTCGCCCACACCTTATGCATCAATCTATACGTGGGAAAAATCTTGTTAGATTTAGCCAGCAGCTGCGACTCCAGGGCCCCTAGGAGGTCATCCGCACCTACCGCCTGCAAGAGTACCGCAAGCGTGGAGTCCTTCCTTCCTCCATGCCCCACACCCATGGCCCCCAGCAAGTGTTGCAACTGAGCAGCCATGTAGTAAATCCATGGGTTAGGGAATGCTAACCGCCCCTGAATGCTAACCGCCCCTGCTCCAGTTTAATTCTGGCCATACCTGTCTTCCACAGCAGGGAGCGAAAAAGGGAGTTGACCAGCCTAAAAATCTTAAGAGGGATAACCACCGGGGTGTTATGAAGTAGGTATAAAAGTTGGGGCATAAGAATCATTTTCCCCAGGTTGGCCCTCCCCACATCCGAGAGCCAGAGTTTGGACCATATACCTATCTTATTCCGAAACCTTGTCAGGAGTGGGAAGATATTCAATCTGCAGTATGCTGCGACATCTGCTGAAATAATAATGCCCAAGTATTTGAACTGTTCCACCACTGGGATGGCACAGAAGGTGGCCAACTGGGGGTCCAGTCCCTGGTCCAATGGCAACAGGGCCGATTTAGACCAATTAATGGTGAGTCCAGAGAACACACCAAATGATGTAATAATGTGCATCACCGTCCGCAGGGATGGGCCAGTGTCGCCCAGCAGCAGCATCATATCATCAGCATAAAGCAGTATCTTCTCATGTACGCTCCCATAACGGAAGCCCACCACAGAGTCATCAGCTCTAATACGGGCCGCCAAAGGCTCAATCGCCAGGGCGAACAGCAAGGGGGACAAGGGGCACCCCTGTCTGGTCCCCCTCCCCAGGCTAAATGGTAAAGACTGCCGACCACCCTCCCTGATGACCGCCCGCAGGGATCAATAAAGGAGACGCACCCAGGCAATGAACGTAGGGCCAAAGCCAAACTTCTACAGAACTGCCCAAAATACTCCCATTCCACACTGTCAAAGGCTTTGTTAGCATCCAGAGACAGAAGAGCACGGGAACCCATATTATCAGCTGTGGTCTGCATGTTAACATATAGTCTTCTAAGGTTTACCGCTGTGGACTTGTTAGGCATGAACCCTGCTTGATCACCATGCACTATTGTAGCCACCACCTTGTTCAGGCGTCGGGCAAGAACTTTAGCCAAAATCTTGATGTCAGACTGCATTAGGGAGATTGGCCTATAAGAGTTAGGGTCCGTAGGGGTTTTATCAGGTTTCAAGAGTAGGATGACACTGGCTCCCGACATGGAGGGGGGCAACCCCCCACACCTGAGAGCCTCATTTAAGACCCTTAGCAGCCTAGGCATGAAAGCCTCTGAGTAGGTCTGGAAGGCCTCCATAGGAAGGCCGTCATCTCCGGGCGCCTTAAATGTAGGGAAAGAGCTGGCCGTTCCTGAAGCTCCTCCACCATGATGGGAGCCTCCAATTTCAGTCTATGCATTGCGTATAAAACAGGGAGATCTATCTCCTTTAGAGCTAGTTCAGAAGCAGTGTACCTGGCCTTAGTGGAGTACAAGTCAGAATAGAAGCGAGCCAACTCCCCTAAGACCAGCTCAGGGGAGTTGATTATGCCTCCTGCAGGCCCGCGGAGAGCCCCTATAACAGGCGCCGCAGATTTACAGTTTTCGCCAGGAGACAACCAGTCTGTTCCCCCTCCTCATAGAAAGTGACCTTATAGAAAAATCTTTTCTTTTCTGTGCAGACAGCCACGCCGCCCTAGAGGCATCTGTGGGCTGTTCCACATATGTCTCCTCCCATTCCCGCACATGCCGGGTCAACACCTCCTCCATCTCTCGTGAAGAGGACTTAACCTTGTTTACAGCTGCAATAAACACCCCACGTAAATAACATTTAAACGCATCCCACTGTAACAGAACATCTGGGTACAAATCATTGCCTAGAAAGAAGTTAGTTATGGCTCTGCCAAGGTCACAGTCAGGGGGGAGAAGTTTCAACCAATAAGCATTCAGGCGCCATGGAACCCTAGGCAGGGGGGAATCAGGTCTCATCCCGGTCCAGCAGATCAGAGGCGAGTGATCCGAGACCCCCCTAGGCGCATAAAACACCTTAGTCACCAATTCACAGGACCTTGCTGTACCAACACAGAGGTCTATATGGGACAGGGTCGCATGCGTCCCCGAGTAGCATGAAAACTGGACCGCAACGGGGTGGCGCAGCCGCCAGACATCCACCGAGGACATTTCCTCCAAAAATCTGGCCAACAGGGTACCACGAGCACCCGGACCAGCCCTGGGAGGAGGGTGTCTGTCTCTGGAGGGGTCCAACACCCAGTTGAAGTCCCCCATAATGTACAATAATGCAGAAGGTTTGTCCAAAGTGAAATGCACCAGCTCCCTCAACACTACCAGTGAAAAGGGAGGAGGAACATACACCACGGCAAACCCATAGGTTCGAGAATACATCATGCAGTGCAGAAACACAAATCTACCCTCCGGATCACACAAGGCAGATAACTCTCGGTAGTCCAGAGACTTATGTATCAAAACGCATACCCCCCTAGAGTAGGAGGTATGGGTAGAATGATAAATACTTTGGGCCCAGGCATATTTCACACAGCACACAGTCTCAGCGGTGAGATGGGTTTCCTGCAGTTCCCACAACTGCCGGGAAATATTTACGCAATACAGTATTCATCATGGCTCTCTTCAAGGGGTCACCAAGCCCCCTGACATTCCATGACACTAAAGGGACATTAGCCATGGGTCAGATGTTTCTCCATCAAAGAAGGGGCAGCGTGGCAGGTCCTGCACCCCCAGGCCAGGCCGAGGGGCGCACCGAGGCAACACAAGGTTACAGCGAGAGGTAATTGACTTCGGGGCCAAGGTAACACATATAGTACAAGGGAAGTCTGTGCAATCAAAAAAGGAAAGTGCATCCGTAAAAAGAAAAAATAAACAGGCTTGCCAACGGGGCAAGGTAACAATCCACAGTATCGTTCCCACACATGTGGGCAACATAAAGCAGCACCAAAGGCGCTGCCAGGCAGCATTGAAAAAAGGCATTTATAGCCAGTCGGAGCTTACCAGTCACATTAACCATAAATGACTCCGGGAAAACAGTAAGCACCATGAGTCTATTGACCAGGAGACAAAGCAGAAGTTAGGCCTCTAAGGTAGTAGACTGCATCAAGGATCCAGCTCCTCACGTTGTCGGGCCTGCAGAGAGAGCTCATTAACATCCAACTTCTCTAGCAGAGGTAGGTTTGACCCCTAGCAGTGACTCTCAGGCGAGCAGGGTAAAGCATAGCATAGGGCAGTTGTATCTTCTGTAAACGCTGCTTCACTTCATGTAATTTAGCCCTTTTCTTTTGGACCTCTGCAGAGAAGTCCGGGTATATGGACACTCGCACCCCATTAAACTTAAATCACAGCCTTTTCCCTGGCCAGCCGAAGCCCCTTCTCCCGGTCCCGGTAGTGCAGCAGGCGGGCCAAGACCGACCGAGGAGCATTGCCCGGACGGCCCGCGTGGGGGTGCGGTGGGCCCTCTCCACAGTGAAGTTAGGGGAGAACACATCTCTCCCAAAGGTGTCAATCAGCCACTGCTCCACAAATTCAGTGGGGTCCCTGCCTTCCACCTTCTCAGGGAGCCCCACTATGCGAATATTGTTCCGCATGAGGCGGTTTTCTATATCATCAGCCTTATCCTGCAGTGCCTGCGTCAAGGCCCAGTTAGCTTGAGTGTCCCCTATATGCGCAGGCAGTTTATCCTCCACAACACTAATGCGCCCCTCCACCGCAGTAGTGCGCTCCCTCATCTTCTGAAGATCATGGCGAAGCAGGGAGACCTCCTCAGTTAGGCTCCCCAGCCTCTCCTGTACTGTGTTATCTGAAGCAGTGCAATGTTGGACCGCTGCAAGTATCTGCCATAGGGTGGGCTGGGGGTCCCCCTCCTGAACATCCTCCAGGGACACAGATGGAATATCAAACACTGAGGTGGAGGGCTCAGGCTCTGCGATATGATTAGTGTCCATAGGAGACAGCAGGTCTGCCCCTGTGTCCATGCCATCCTGAGCGCTGGTAACCTGGGCATATGTGAGCTTCTGGGCATAGTAGAGCAGGTCTTTAGTGGCATCCTTGCGGGAGGATTTACTAGCCTTCCCGCTCAGATCTTTCGGCTTGTCTGCCCCTCGGCGTGTCGGGCGGGGCGCCATTTTGGATGTCAGAGGCCGCGCCGTCTCCCTGACCTTTCCGGGTCATCATGGCGAGTAGCGCGAGCAGGAGGGTATCCTACGGCTCCCGAGGACAAGAGGAATCAAATGGTGTGGTTCACAAGCGGATCGGTGACCGGAGGAAGGATCGGTGATAGGATTACAAGCGGGAGCTCCGTGCAGCGTGTCCGCTCACATGCCCTGCGTGGCCACGCCCCCTTTTTGTATTTTCTAATTCAAATTTTATCACCCACAGTTTTTATGAAACATTAAAACAGGTGCTTTGTGTATTCTGTCATGATTCCATTAACATCGACTTTACTTAAATGGGTCACGTTCAGCAGGCAAATATCAATGAAAAGTGCTGCGCTTCTGTGATATACAGTGGGGACCCCAGGTAAAAATTTGTATTAATGTGCATAAAGAAGCAAAGGAAAGATGGAAAAATCTCCAAAAGGCATCAAATTACAGATTAGACATTCTTATAATATGTCAACAAAAGTTAGATTTTATTTCCATCATTGACACTTTCAAAATTACAGAAAACAAAAAAATGGCATCTGCAGAAGTTTGGGCACCCTGCAGAATTTATAGCATGCACTGCCCCCTTTGCAAGGCTGAGACCTGCCAGTGTCATGGATTGTTCTCAATCATCATCTGGGAAGACCAGGTGATGTCAATCTCAAAGGTTTTAAATGCCCAGACTCATCTGACCTTGCCCCAACAATCAGCACCATGGGACCCTCTAAGCAGTTGTCTAGAAAACTGAAACTGAAAATAGTTGATGCTCACAAAGCTGGAGAAGGCTATAAGCAGATAGCAAATCGTTTTCAGATGTCAATATCCTCTGTTCGGAATGTAATTAAGAAATGGCAGTCATCAGGAACAGTGGAAGTTAAAGCAAGATCTGGAAGACCAAGAAAAAAAACAGACAGAACAGCTCGCAGGATTGTGAGAAAAACAAATCCAAACCCACGTTTGACTGCATGATCTCTCCAGAAAGATCTGGCAGACACTGGAGTTGTGGTACACTATTCCACTATAAAGAGATACTTGTACAAATATGGTCTTCATGGAAGAGTCATCAGAAGAAAACCTCTTCTACGTCCTGACCACAAAAATCAGCGTTTGAACTTTGTAAATGAAGACAGGCCTGATGCATTTTGGAAACAAGTTCTGTGGACCGATGAGGTTAAAATTTAACTTTTTGGCCTGAATGAGCAAAGGGATGTTTGGAGAAGAAGGGGCACAGAATTTAATGAAAAGAACCTCTGTCCAACTGTTAAGCATGGGGGTGGATCAATCATGCTTTGGGGTTGTTTTGCAGCCAGTGGCACAGGGAACATCTCACGAGTAGCAGGAAAAATGGATTCAATAAAATTTCAGCAAATTTTGGATGGTAACTTGATGCCATCTGTGAAAAAGCTGAAGTTAAAGAGAGGATGGCTTCTACAAATGGATAATGATCCTAAACACACCTCGAAATCCACGGGGGATAACATCAAGAGGCGTAAACTGAAGGTTTTGCCATGGCCTTCACAATCTCCTGACCTCAACATAATTGAAAATCTATGGACAGACCTTAAAAGAGCAGTGCGTGACAGACAGCCCAGAAATCTCAAAGAACTGGAAGACTTGTAAGGAAGAATGGGCAAAGATACCTCAATCAAGAATTGAAAGACTCTTGGCTGGCTACAAAAAGTGTTTACAAGCTGTGATACTTGCCAAAGGGGGCAGTACAAGAGATTAACTCTGCAGGGTGCCCAAACTTTTGCAGACACCATTTTTTTGTTTTCTGTTATTTTGAAAGTGTAAATGCTATACACTCTGGGTTAGCTGGCTCTCTGATCCTCTTGACCTCTTTGGAGTGGTCCCCTCTCTTAGGCAGACCCCTGGACAGATCTTAAGTACTCATGACACTGTTTTTCCAGAAGAACTCTGTCCAGCAGTTCCACTCGGTCAGCACACACTGGATCTCCTGCAGCGCAGCTCAATCTCTGGTCGTTAGTCCGACTGCCCAGACCACCTTCCTCACTTCAACAGAAGGAGAGACAGCCGTCACCTCCTCCTGGGACTAATGCTCCCACAAAAAGACACCCTGTCACATGCCTCCTCAGGATTTATTTCCAATCCCAGGATGCATTGCAGCAATGCCCGCCCACTGGGACAGTCATAAACCCTTGTGTGCTATTGGCTAGGTTTCCTCCAATGTCCAACAAGATCCCTCATTGGATATGGTGGGGAGACTCCCCAGACTCAACAGACCACACCTGGAAGCACATGACGGGCTAACTAACAGATCAGGCCCTCCTGATAAGCAGAACAGGGCCACAAATATACTTTACCTAGCACCTTTCTAGGAGGTGCTAAAATAATCCAATATTATCCAGTGATCCTAAATTAACTCAATTGTCCAGTGCTAAATAGTAGGGCTGCACGATATTGGGAAAAAAAGTACATTGCGATATTTTTTTTCCCAACGATATATATTGCGATATTGAGAGAGCCATCAATACAGGCTAAATACAGGGTTAAAACACACATATACTATACAATAAAATGCAGTATTGCGATGATGAGGAGGTCTTGTGAACTGATAACTTCCTATGCTCTCTTCCTCTAGGGACAGTTATCATTCAGCATTGTTCCCAGCTATCTCTATTGACTAACCCCCCGCCCCCATGTTACAGAGAGGGGGTCCTAGAGTGACAACGCTGCTCCTCCTAGATACAGTACGGTTGTCACCTTAGGAATAGAAGTATGTTCCTAGCAGGATCAGCAGGTGAAAATAAAGAAGAAAAATAAATTGTAAAAAAACAATTGTACCCCCCTCCCCCCCACCTCTACAGACAGATGAGCTGCAATAAGTTTCATTTCTGCACTTGAAGGGCTAGTTCAGCTTTGCAGAGCTAACACTGCACCATCTGAAATCAGTGCCTGCCATTGGACGGGAAGATCTATAAGGAGAGAAATCGGGACTCACAGTTGTGGTAGAAGAATACAACCCGACAATGCCGACATCCGTGCCGCATGTTAAGTCCATCCTGCAGCTCACCTGACCGAGCGGTGAGCACGGCACAGCGAACCAATCACGACGTGAGTAGCGGCACAGCGAACCTATCAGGTGTGCAGGCACGCGTGATTGGTTCCCTGTGCTGTTGCTTATGGCGCGCTGCTCACCGCTCAGTCAGGAGAGCTGCAGGACGGACTTAACATGAGGGACGGTCGGGCTGTATTCTTCCTTCACTGTGAGTCCCCAATATCAGCTGATCCGGCGATACGAGTATCGCCCACTCCTGCAGCACGATATTCGATGTTACATCGAATATCGTTCAGCCCTACTAAACAGTCCAAGCAACACTATTTGGTAATAGTGTATTATAAGTGTTCAGTCAGTGAGATATTCCACTCGCTGTGTCTCCTTTTTAAGTGTGAATTTCACCATAAGCATAGCCTTTCCCTGTGATATCACAGTAGTGCAGCACTTTTCATTTATATTTGCTATTATATGTGAGGGGCACACATCAGGTGATTGAAGCAGCAGCCAGATTAACACTTTAGGTTCATTACACTTGTTGGCAGCACACAGGTTTTTTCTTTAGAGCCTCCCTAGAGCGCTTTAGGGCCATGCACCCCTCAGAGTCCACCTCCCCTCCCTCATCCCACTGACATAAATGCCAATCAGTCCTCCTCAGATGACCTTAACCCAGCACTGACTGCCACACCAGTTACAGTGTCCCTGATCATGGCCACACAAGTTGCAGTGTCCCTGATCACCACCACAGCAGTAACAATGTCCCTGATCACCACCACAGGTATTGTTCCACTACAAGGACTTGTTCACTTGTGTGAAGCTCTCTGAAGAGCCTTCCATGTTCAGATCACTCTTCAGAGAGCGTCAGGCCGTAAAGAGGCATTGTATTGCTTCCTCACCACCTGCTATAAGCCCTTGGATGCCACAGAAGCAACCCCATTCACTTAAATGGGTCATGACTGGCAGGCGTAAAGGGGATATAATTCCTTCCACAGCTGCAAAGCAAAGCATAGCAGCCAAGGCAGGTGTACACCCCAGCCGCTGCCGCTGAAGTTAAAAAGGGAAGCAGTTGAGAGTTTTTGATGGTAAAACCGCAGCTTAACCACATGGTTTTACCACAACCACACTCACGTGTGAATGAGCACTTATAGTGCAGCCAGCCACCATTCTCTAATCACCACCAAACCAACCACAGTTTCCCCAGACCAGTGTAGCTAGAATTAGTGTTCTTGATTTGTCTGTTTATTGACCACATTTCTGCCTGTTGCCTGGACCAATCCTTCGCCCTTTTGCTGATCATATCTCTGCCTATGCCTGGTCTGACCCATCAGCACGTCTGACTGATTATGTTCCTGCAAGAGTACCAGCCATCCCCTGCAGACAAGGGAACTCCTTGAACCACAGGAACTCTTTTGTCCTTCTTTACTTTAGCCTCCTGTATTTCCTGCCTAGTGAACATGGCATTCCAAGGGGCAGGACCATAACAGTAGGCTAGAATTGCTTGGCTTAAAGGAACTAGGACTGCTATAGGTGAAGCTACACTAAGCCATATTCCCTTACCACTTGTATAGAGGTGACCATTTGTAACGCTCCGGCGTTTATTTGTGTGGTGTGGATTTGCAGCTGCGGAAGTTACACTCAGTAGTCATGTAGAGATATGTTGAACTACCATATCCAACTCTCAAGACTGATCATTGTGCATCAGCCTGTCTCAGCAAGCACATACACAAACACAGACACTCATTAAAGATGTTCCTGGAGTGATATGTTTATATGTGAAAGTATAGAGGTGATACTGAGGGGACAGGCATGGATAGTGATAGCAATGGTAAGAGGTAACAGATGGTGATAGTAAGCACTTAGGATAGCAATCATGTACAGGTAACAGGTGGTAGTGAAGAGAAGATGAAGTGTACAGGAGATGCTAGGCTAGTGCAGTGACAAGATGGTAATAGGCTCAAGAGCTTGCAATCTAAGTAGCGGTGCAGATGTTAGATGTAACAGTATAGTTCTTAGAGTAGCAATAGTCTTTAGTAAGCAGAGTAGTAGTGAAAGTAGATTAGGAAGGTATTCCCCTGTGGGGTACTTATCACTGGTAGGTTTGTAAGGAGAGGGTTCCGGCGGTGAGGTAATGATCTTGTAGCGAGATACAAGATGTTGTAGCAAGTCTTCGGTCAATCCATGTATTAGGGAATAGCTGGAGGATTCGGCAGCGCTAGGTAATGCTGTAGCAAGCGGTTTGCACGAACACATGTGAGTGAATGCCGGCGGTTGAAATAGCCGCTCAGAGCGGCACTCACTGATGAGGTCATGGAATTTAAAGGGACAGGTACTAGATGCGTTCCACCTATCTATATGGTGGAACGTAATGTACAAATAATAGGCTGGAAGGGTACCGCAGGTACCAGGATCTTACAGTACCCCCCCCCCCCCTAAGGCCGGCTCCGGAAGGCCTATAACACTGGTCTCTCCGGGTATTTGGAGTGGAACCTTCGTATAAGCCTGGGTGCGTGGACGTCAGAAGCATCCAACCAGGTGTCATCTTGGGGACCATAATTTTTCCATCTTATGAAATATTGGAGCTTTCCTCTGTGGATACGAGAATCCAAAATTTCTTTAATCTCATATTCTTCTCCACCTTCAACTTGTATTGGAGGTGGAGGCGCGATGGTAGGTCTAATCCCTTGGTTGGGTGTATGTGGCTTCAATAGAGATACATGGAACATGGGGTGTATTTTAAGATCTGCCGGTAAAGTGAGTGGACCTGCAGATTCCCCAATGAGCTTCTCAATTGGGAAAGGTCCCAGGAATAGAGGTCCAAGCTTTTTACTAGGAATTTTCAACCTCAAGTTCCTCGTAGATAGCCAAACAAGATCCCCAATAGCATATTGAGGTGAAGGTCTTCTGCGGAGGTCATAGTACCTCTTTTGTTGGCTATGAGCATGTGAGATGGTGGTGTTAAATAAGCCCAAAGAGTCTTTTATTTGGGTGAGATAGTCAGAGGCTACTGGGTTACTTGATGGTAGGATGCGTGGTGGAAGAATTGTGGGATGGAACCCATAGTTCAGGTAGAACAGACTTTGCTTAGTAGTACTGTGGGTTGCATTGTTATAAGCAAATTCTGCCAGAGGGAGGAGGTCCACCCAATCATCCTGTAGGTATGAGGTGTAGCAACGCAAATATTGTTCAATACACTGGTTGACTCTTTCAGTTTGTCCGTTGGTCTGCGGGTGATAGGGGGAAGTAAGTTTTCGCTCAATGCGCAGTATGTGACATAGAGCTTGCCAAAACTTAGAGATGAACTGCGAGCCCCGGTCAGATAAAAGAGTCTTTGGAATTCCATGTAGTTTGAACACATATTTTACTAGCAATTCCGCTGTTTCCTTAGATGAAGGTAGTCTGCGAATGGGAATGAAATGTGCCATTTTTGTCAGATGGTCCACTGACACTAGGATGGTAGTGAATCCCTTGGACGGTGGTAATTCCACTATGAAGTCTAAAGAAACAACTTCCCATGGAACTTTGGGTATTGGTAGACTGCAAAGTAAACCAGAAGGTTTTGTAGTGTCAATTTTGGACCTTGCACAGATGTCACATGAAGAAATGAATTTTTGTACAGACGTCTTCATCCCAGGCCACCAAAATTGCCTAGTGAGCAAATTAAATGTCTTAGTCATACCCATATGTCCTGCCATAGGTACGTCATGGGATAACTCCAAGATTTTGGTACGCATACCGGGAGGTATGTAGAGTTTGTCGTTAAAGTAGCGGAAGCCTTCTGCATCAGTACTTAGTTGAGGTGGTGGTGAATCTAGTCTTAGACTGTGCAGAATCTCTTCCTTTAAGGGACGAACAACACCAATAATATGGTCATGGGGTATTATAGGTAATGAAGGAATTTCGGCACAGTTATCTTCGGTTAACCGTGATAACGCATCTGCCTTCTTGTTTTTGTCTGCAGGTGTATAGGTCACTAAGAAATTGAATCTTAGGAGGAATAGCGACCAACGTACCTGCCGGTGGGAAAGGGTCTTGTTGGTCTGGAGATATTGGAGGTTTTTATGGTCTGTATATACGAGTATTGGCAACCGGGTGCCCTCAAGTAGATGTCGCCAATTCTCCAGTGCCAACTTCATGGCAAGTAACTCTTTTTCACCCACTGGGTAGTTCACCTCTGGGTTACTTAGTGATTTAGAGAAGAAGGCAACTGGATGAAGTGGTGAAGTATTCGTAGGTCGTTGGGAAAGAACTGCTCCTACAGCCATATTTGACGCATCTACCTCCAGGATGTATTGGAGGGATGGGTCTGGATGGCGTAGTATGGGAGCGGTAATGAAGCTTGATTTCAACAAGCTGAACGCTTTATTTGCTTCTTCAGACCATTTAAATGTTTGCTTAACACTTGTAAGTTGTGTGAGTGGTCTCACAATAGACGAGAAGTTCTTGATGAACTTCCTATAGAAGTTTGAGAATCCAAGAAATCGTTGTAAGGCCTTACGAGTTGTTGGTACAATCCAGAATACAGGATATCTTGCTCATATCCATCTTGATGCTGTTCTTGGATATGATGTATCCTAAGAATAACACCTCTTCCTTATGGAATAGGCATTTCTTCAGTTTTACGTACAAGTTGTGTGCGAGCAATCTGGACAACACAAGTCTTACATGTCTTTTATGTTCAGACAAGGATTGAGAGTAAATGAGTATATCGTCCAGATATACTACGACACAGACATCGAGTAGATCTCGGAAGATGTCGTTTATGAACCGCTGAAATGCTGCGGGAGCATAACACAACCCAAACGGCATCACTAGATATTCGAATAGTCCGTATCTAGTTCTGAATGCCGTCTTCCACTCATCCCCACTACGGATGCGGATGAGATTGTAAGCCCCTTTAAGGTCTAACTTTGAGAAGTAAGTGGCTCCACGCACTTGTTCAATCAGTTCCGGGATGAGAGGTAAGAGATCCTTTATCGTAATAATATTTAATTGCCTATAGTCAATAATAGGCCGAAGGCTTAAATCCTTATTGCGGACAAAGAAAAGTCCTGCAGCCGCAAGTCTTCGGTCAATCCATGTATTAGGGAATAGCTGGAGGATTCGGCAGCGCTAGGTAATGCTGTAGCAAGCGGTTTGCACGAACACATGTGAGTGAATGCCGGCGGTTGAAATAGCCGCTCAGAGCGGCACTCACTGATGAGGTCATGGAATTTAAAAAGGGACAGGTACTAGATGCGTTCCACCTATCTATATGGTGGAACGTAATGTACGAATAATAGGCTGGAAGGGTACCGCAGGTACCAGGATCTTACACCATTACAGTAGAATGATTTTGATACAATTGGTTGATTTGTTTGATACACAAGATACAACGTCTGGTACATAATTAGTGTAGGCACTGGAAAAATTCTCAGACGTGGTACCGCCAGGGTTGCCAGCCACTCAAAAAATTTAGGGACAGTTCGTAAACACTGTCTGTAAATGTCCGGGGAGGCAACTGTCGCCCATAAAAACATGGCTGGCTTCGAACTGCACATGCGCATGGCAGGCTCGGGCCAGCATGCTGGGACATCATTGCACTGCTTGGGGGCCTTTATGAATTATAGAGAAAGGAGAGGGAGCTGGGAGCAGGAGAGCAGAATGGGAGGACTGGAGAGGAGAAGAGGATCAAAGCAGAGGAGCCATCGAGCCGAAGGGTGAACGCCGCAGAACTTCTTTTTCTCCCAGAGTACCCTAGGTTGTTTATCATCCTAGTCGTGCTCACACTTTGTCTTTGGAATTTTTAATTGTAAATCCAGCATATTACTTATTGAGTATTGTTAATATTTACATATTGTTTATACTGCTTAAATATTGATTGTCTGAGTTTATAATAGGTGTTTCTGTCATATTCCAGAATGTCAGTAAAAAATGTGCTCCATCAGTATATTTTCCATGTGTTGTCAGTAAAAACAAATTGCAGGAGGTTGACAACCCTGGGTATCATCATACTTAGAACGAGTAGCAGAATGTGTTTTGGGATACAATTCTAAGTATGCCCATGCAGTATGTGAGAAATATCTTATTAAATTGACAACTTTGTGTTAAAAAATATAAATAAATATATTTCATTTTTATTCCGCATTTTCCAAAATCTTGTGACAAAAAAAGACTTTTGATTCCTAAGATACATCGCTGTGTCTTAGGATTGAATTGTCTATTATGGATATGCAGTGATGAGCATATGGTGATATAGTAGCTACGGTTGATTTTTATTTATAATTTGGTTTAGGAGTTTTTATATTAGTCGCGCTGACACACACCTATTTTTCTAAAAAAAAAGACTTACCATGTCTCTTAGAAAAAAACTTTGGGTGTTTGCTTTTCAAAAATGTAGTAATTTTTGGGTGTTTATGTTGTCCTGGTGCTCTAGGGCCTCCAAAGATGTGATAGGTAGTCAAGAAGTTAGGCATTTTTTACATGTAATTTATGCTCCTTGAAAGCCTAAAGGTGTTCATTGGATTTCGGGCATTTTATGCATCTAGGCTGTGAAAAAGTCCCACACATGTGGTATCTCAATACTTGGGAGGCAAACTGGGATTTCAGAAGCGGGGTGTAATTACAAGCATGCATATGCTGTGTGTAAGACATAATTTTTTGTGACAAAAAAATTACAACTCACCATGCTTCTTACTAAATACCTACTAAATACCACTTTGGGGGTATTTGTATTGTCCTGACAATTTAGGGCCCCAAGAAATGAGATGAGCAGTTATTACATCAGGATTTATCGGTTTTCAAATATACTGTATATACCATAGTTTCTAGACTCTATAACTTTCATATAGGCTAAATATATTTTTACTAAAAAAATGTAGCAGTACATTTTGGCCGAATATTATTTATTTGCTAAATAAATTAAATCAAGGAACCCCTAGCAACCTCAGGAGGAACCCTAGGGTTCCATGGAACACTGGTTGAGAAACCCTGATCTACAGTATAGTAGACAATCAAAAGTTTGCGGGGAATGGTTAACTGGCAATTGCGCAGTCATGGAACCCAATTTAAATGTATAATATTTTTTTCACAAAAATAGAGCTTTTTTTTGGTGGTATTTAATCACCAATGGGTTTTCTGAGTTCTGCCTGTTGCATTTGTCCATGTGTGATTCATTTGGGCTGAGGGAGTGTCCCCACTCTATCCAATAGGGGAGCCTGTTGGACAGTGGAGGAAACCCAGCCAGTGACACACAGGCTTTGTAACTATCCCAGTGGGTTGGCACAAACAGTGGTGCATCCTGGGATATGTTATAAAAGCCAAGGGCACATGTGACAGGGTGTCTTTGGGCGGGAAGCCAGGTCCCAGGAGGAGGGTGATGGCTGTCTCTCCTCCTGTCTGTTGGGGAAGGTTGTCACAGGCGGTCGGCTTGGTGAGCCAAGAGTGTGGTGCTGAGCCAAGAGGTCCATGAAGCTAACAAATGGAGTTGGAGGCAGAGCAATCTTGGAAAAAACAGTGTCTGTGAGTACCGGGAAGCTTGCCAGGGCTCTGCCCAGGAAAGGAGACCGCTCCAGCGGAGAGTCAGTGGATGGGTGTCAGTGCACAGCAAGTGAGAAAGGGGGTGCCAAGTTAGAACCCCGAAGAATAACTCAAACTGGATCACATTACCTATCTTCACTTCTGTGGCTAGTTGCCCTCAAGATTGTGCATAGTTCATAGTGAGTATCCCACTCATCCCTTCTCCTATCCAAGTTCCAAATAAAAACACAAAAAACCAACATCCCCTGGATTGATTATCCAGCCAAGGACTTTAACCACTTCCATACAGAGCAGTTAGACCCCCTTCCTGCCCAGACCAATTTTCAGCTTTCAGCACTCTCACTTTGAATCACAATTGCTCAGTCATGCTACACTGTAACCAAACAAAATTTTTATCATTTTTTTCACACAAATAGAGCTTTCTTTTGGTGGTATTTGATCACAACTGGGTTTTTTTTTTCGTGATATAAGCAAAGAAATAGCAAAATTTTGAAAACAAACACTTTTTTTTAGTTTCTATTATAAAATGTTCTTCATAAATTTGGGCCAAAATTTATACTGCTACATATCTCTGGTATAATTAACCCAAATTAGTGTATATTATTTAGTCTGTGTGAAAGTTATTGAGTCTATAAGCTATGGTACCAATTACTGAAAATTGATCACACCAGATGTATTGACGGCCTATATCCTTTCTTGAGGCCCTGAAATGTCAGGACAGTACAAATACCCCCCAAATGACCCCTTTTTTGTAAAGTAGACAGTCAAAGGTATTTAGTACGAGGCATGGTGAGTTTTTTGAAGTTATAATTTTTTCCCACAATTCTTGGGAAAATTAAGAAAAAACAATTTTTTTCTTTTTTTTCCACAAAGTTGTCAATTTATAAGCTATTTCTAACACATAGCATGTACACAGCAAAAATGACACCCCACAATACATTCTGCTACTCCTCCTGAGTATGGTGATACCACATGTGTCATTTTTTTCCCACAAGTTTTTGGAAAATGTGGAAAAAAAAATTAAAACCTTTTTTTTTTTTTTACACAAAGTTGTCAATTTATAGGATATTTCTAACACATAGCATGTAAATAGCAAAAATGACACCCCAAAATACATTCTGCTACTTCTCCTGAGTATGGCAATACCACGTGTGAGACTTTTACACAGGCTGGCCACATAAAGAGACTCCACATCTAAATAGCATCTTCAGGCATTCTAGGAGCATAAATTACACACATCATTTTCGGACTACTTATCACACTTTTGAAGGCCCTAGAGCATGAAGACAATGGAAACGCCCACAAAATGACCCTATTTTGGAAAAAAAACACTCCAACGTATATTCTATGAGGCATTATGGGTCTTTTAAACGTGTAATTTTTTTCCACAAGTTTTTGGAAAATGTGGGAAAAAAATTAAAACCTTTTTTTTTTTTTTACACAAAGTTGTCAATTTATAGGATATTTCCAACACATAGCATGTAAATAGCAAAAATGACACCCCAAAATACATTCTGCTACTTCTCCTGAGTATGGCGATACCACATGTGTGAGACTTTTACACAGCCTGGCCACATAAAGAGACTCCACATCCAAGTAGCACCTTCAGGTGTTCTAGGAGCATAAATTACACACATAATTTCCTGACTACCTATCACACTTGTGAAGGCCCTAGAGCACCAAGACAATGGAAACGCCCACAAAATGACCCCATTTTGGAAATCAAACACTCCAACGTATATTCTATGAGCCATTATGGGTCTTTTGAATGTGTCATTTTTTTTCCACAAGTTTTTGGAAAATGTGGGAAAAAAACGAAAACCTTTTTTTTTTTTTTTTTTACACAAAGTTGTCAATTTATAGGATATTCCTAACACATAGCATGTACACGGCAAAAATGACACCCCAAAATACATTCTGCCACTCTTCCTGAGTATGGCAATACCACGTGTGAGACTTTTTCACAGCCTAGCCATATAGAGGGGCCCAACATCCAAGGAGCACCTTCAGGCGTCCTAGGGACATAAATCACGTACATAGATTACCTGTGGTTTTAGCAGTGCAGTGGTCCAGGCAGCAGGCAGGAATGTAGACAGCGACAGTGAAAGGATTGTCCAGGCAGCAGGCAGGAATACTGTCCATAGTCAGTACAGGTAGAGATATTGTCAGCACAGACAAAGCATTGGTCCAGGTAGTAGGCAGGGATATGGTCAGCAGCAGCAAAAGGATTGCCTATGCAGTAGGCAGGAATACTGTCCATAATTAGTAGAGGCAGCAGGCAGAGATATGGTCAGTACAGCCCAAGTATTGGTCCAGGCAACAGGCACATGTTCCATAAAAAGTCCTGGGTCAGTGCAGGCAGGGATATTATCAGCACAGCCAAAGTATTGGTCCAGGCAGCAGGCAGGACCATCAAGCTTAGGGCCTCAGTCGGGAAAGAATGGGGACAGGGGTAGAGGCTTCTCCCACCCAAATCTCTTTGAAGCCTCCGGACTCCAGACCCTGTTCCGAGATTACAAACTCAGAGAAAACCAAAAACAGTTTTTCTCATATCAGAACACTATATTCTGAAGCCCCTCACAAAGGTGAGACCCCTGTGTCATTTTGAATCCCACTACTACAGTAGCAGAGCGAAGGATTAGTCTAAGTGGCAGGCAAAAAAACATGGTCGTAACAGGCCGAGGTCAGTGCAGGTAAAAGGCAGAAATAGACGGTAGGCTAAGGCATAGTCGATATACAGGCCAGGGTCGGTTCACATGGAAGGCAGTGATATGGTTGCTTGAGGCAGCAGGAAAATATTCAGCACAAAAATTGAAAAGGGGGAAATGGCAGTCTGATTGAAAAATGGGCTAAAAGTTTAGGGCAGTGTGATAGATTTTGAAGCAATCTCCAATGCATAGGCCAGGTTGGGAGGGACAATCGGTACAATGGAAACTGGTGTCTTTCCTAACTCCTTTTTTGCTACACACCCGGTACCTTTTTTTGGCGTCTTCTTCAGCTTTCTGATAGTGGGATATGGTAAGGGAAATGGCGCTCATGAAGTCTGCTGACACAATCGGAACAAATGATTTCTGGGGAGGATCCTTGCTGGTAAATCAGGGCATTGGCAATATCTTCAATAAAACGGAGGAAGGGCATTGGTGTTATTGTTGACTTTTGATAGGTGACATATGCGTTGTACATGGCTAAATGGAAAAAGTAAACTGCAACTTTTTTGTACCAAAAGAGGGTCTTTCGTGTCGGGAGATAGGGCTGCAGCATTTGATCGTTTAAATCCCCCCCCCCCATGTACTTATTGTACTCGTGCATACAAGCAGGCTTTCGATTGGGACTTCGAACGGGACCGCGTCATCTTCGAATTTCCACTGAGGTGTCATCGTGGATGGTGGACTTGATGTAAACGTCCTTACTATCCCTCCACTTCAAAGCCATTACTTCTTCGTTCCTTAGGCTTGCGGATTCCCCAATTTGTAATGGAGTGGTGACGACTCTGCGGGAAGCCCTTCCAGTTTTTTCTTACTGTACCGCAGGCCAAGGTTTTTTTCAGGTACAGGTGGCGGAAAAGGGGCAAACTGGTGTAGTAGTTGTCCATATATATATATATATGGTACCCCTTTTGCAACAGTGGGAAGGCTAGGTCCCAGACAATCTTCCCACTTATTCCCATGTACGTTGGGCACTCAGGGGGCTGGAGCTCGGAGTCTCTGCCTTCGTACACACGAAAGGCGTACACATATCCAGTTTTGCTTTCACAGAGCTTGTTAAGATTTAGACCGTACCTAGCCCTCTTGCTGGAAATGTACTGCTTAAGTCCCAGCCGGCCTGTGAAATGGACCAGTGATTCGTCCACAGCGATCTTTTGGTCAGGGACATAAACTTCAGGGAACCGTCTAGAAAAGAAATCAATTAGGGGGCGAATTTTATAGAGTTTATCAAAATTGGGATCATCTCGGGGAGGGCACTGCGAATTATCATTAAAATGCAGGAAGCGCATTATAATATCATAGCGGGACCTGGACATGACTGATGAATAAAGTGGCATATGGTGGATGGGTTTGGTGGACCAATAAGAATGCAGCTTTTTTTTTTTTTTGTAACCTCCATATTGATGGTAAGGCCCAAAAATACTTTTAACTCTTCTACTGTTAGGGGTCTCCATTCAAAAGGACGGGCATGATATGAGGTGGGGTTGTTCTCTATGAACTGTTGGGCAAAAATATTTGTTTGGTCCATGATGCTTTGAAGGAACTCCATAGGGAAAAATACATTTAAAAAAATCAATCAGAACAAAATTTTGGGTGTTGACCTGCAAACCTGGCTGTTCTGTGAAGGGGGGGATTGTAGCTGACCCAGATCTAGAAGGCAGCCACAATGGGTTTGCCAAGGCACCCGAAAGCTGCATTTGGGCTCTGCTTCTTTGGGGCTGGTCTGAAATTCCAGTGCTTGTACTGGGCATTTCCTCCTGGGGTTAAGCGCCATTGGCGTTTGCCGATTGGCCATTGGCGCTGCTGGTGTCTGCCTGGTTTTCAGAGCGACGTCTTTTAGGCCGAACTTCTTCCTCCTCCGATTCAGTTTCCGATGTAAAGCCTTCAAAGGGCTCAAATTCTGAACCAGATTCAGAATTGTTTTCGGCATCGGACAGTGAGAGCTCCTCGCTGCTCTCATCCGTCAGGGTTAATAATTGATAGGCCTCTTTGGCAGTGAAAAACTTTTTGGACTTGGACATGGTGGCTGTATGAAGGGTGACAGGTACTCGGGTACTTTGCTGGGCAGGTGACAGGCAGGTGACAGGTACTCTGGTACTGAAAAGCAGGTGGCAGGTACTCGGGTACTCTGATAGGCAGGTGACGGGTACTCGGGTACTCCGATAGGCAGGTGACGGGTACTCGGGAACTCTGATAGGCAGGTGATAGGTACTCGGGTACTGATTAGCAGGCGGCAAGTACTCGGTAATTCAGGCGGCAGGTACTTTGTTGAGCAGGTGGAAGGTACTCTGTACTCTGATGGGCAGGTGACAGGTACTCGGGTACTGATGATCAGGCGGCAAGTACTTAAGGCGGCAGGTACTTTGATGAGCAGGTGGAAGGTACTCAGGTACTCCGATAGGCAAGTGACAGGTACTAGGGTACTCTAAAGGGCAGGTGACAGGCAGGTGATAGTTACTCGGGTACTGATGATCAGGCAGCAAGTACTTCAGGCGGCAGGTGCACTGATGAGCAGGTGGAAGGTACTCGGGTACTCTGATGGGTAGGTGACAGGTACTTGGGTACTCTGATGGATAGGTGACAGGTACTCGGGTACTCTGATGGATAGGTGACAGGTGCTCGGGTACTCTGATGAGCAGGGGACAGGTACTCGGGTACTCTGATGGGCAGGGGACAGGTACTCGGGTACTCTGATGGGCAGGGGACAGGTACTTGGGTACGCTGATGGGCAGGTGACAGGTACTCAGATGGGCAGGTGACAGGTACTCTGGTGACAGCTCCTCTTTATTTGGTGGGGGCAATCAGACAATCAGGGCACAGTAATTTGCACAGTACTCTGTGGTAGCTCACTGTTTCCAGATCTCCTCCTCACACTGGATCGGTGTGTGAGGAGGAGAGCCTGGTAACAGTGAGTTACCACTGTTTTGTTGACATTTGTGACCGGCTGTGATTGGACACAGCCGGTCACGTGGTAAAAAGCCAATTTCATTGGCTTTTTACCTAGATCGGGGATGGGCTCTGTCCGAGGGACGAACCTCGTCCCCGATCGCCGCGCGCAGTAACGGGGAAAGTGAGCCGCCGTCATATGACGTTGGCCCGGATCGGAAAAGACTTCCTGCCGCTGTCATTTTCCAATGAGGCGGTATGGAAGTGGTTAATGCTATTTTTCTGCTATCAGTTGCCAAGGGTAACCAAGGGGAATCCAGAAAGTGCAATTCTCTAGGGGCAGTGCTACACATTATATATATATATATACATACATACATACATACATACATACATACACATACATATATATATATATATATATATATATATATACACACACTGCACTCGCTCTGACGATTGCTGCGATACCTCACATGTGTGACTTAAACACTGTTCACATTTGCAGGCACGACTTATGTATGCGTTTTCTTTGGTGCGCGAGCTCACGGGGACGGGAGACCTGGGCAGAGCGGCTAAAGGCGGCAGGGGGGGGGGGGGACGTTCCCTCCCACTCGCAGGGATAAAGGCCGAGCAGCTGCTGTGCCACATCAGTTGTTATCACCAGAAAGCCGACCGCCGGCTCTAAAAAATGGTACCGGGTTAATGCCTGCAGCTGGCATTTCTTCAAGCCAATGTACAGGTATGTCAGTTTGCGGGAAGTGGTTAGCTAGCAATTGCACGGGCATGGAACGCTGTACCCAAATTAAATTTATATCATTTTTTTTTCACACAAATACAGCTTTTTTTGGGTATTATTTAATCACTAATGTTTTTTTTTCTATTTTCCGCACTATAAATGAAAAAATACCGAAAATTTCTGCTTTAAAAAAAATTAAAAATCAAGTTTTGTCATAAATTTAAGAACAATGTATTCTCCTAAAGGTCTTTGGTAAATAAAATCCCAATAAGTGTATATAAATTGGTTTGCG
>NC_138770.1:488289471-488302759 GCF_965119305.1 Pelophylax lessonae
CATTTTTCTGGCAATCATGGATGAGTCTTGATACCTTCAGCAGCTGGGTCAGTGTTTCCCTTTATTTATTTATTTATGTTTTTTTATATTTATTTATTTCTGTTAAAGAAGAGATATATAATATGTACATATGTTTTCTTCCATTATCCTCCCCTCTGTGGGGCAGTATTTTATCCTTCTGAAATAGCTATGTTGAATTTGGCATTCCTTCCTCATGAATTGCTTCCCTTTTAGATGTGTCCTTTTGTTTTATTTTCATTTTCGTTTTCCCTCTTCTGTTTTAGGTTAGAGTTTTTCCTCAGAGCTTACCTGGCCCGCTGCATCGTCTCTCTGCCTGTGTAGAGGGCGCTTGGCGTCGCCTCCCCCAGCCGCAGTATTCCCTTAGGTCTCGGGCACGAGTGCACGCTCTTCTGCGGCATCCTCGTGTGGCTCCGCCGGGTGCGCGTGCGCATGCGCGGTGGGTAGCGGGTGGCCATCTTTGGCATGATCCGTCCGGCGTCCACAATGATGTATCGCGGGAGGCACTGCATCACGCGCAGTGCCTTGGTCTCCCCGGTGGCCATTTTTGTTAAGGGAAAGTGATGTTCGCTTTCTCTTACTTGGTCTCATACTATGAGGGCGGGGTTTTTTTTCCCTAGGCCCTCCCCTCCCCCTGTGATCACTTATTATAAAGAGGCACTCAGCTCATTTGAGTTTGAGCTGCCTCTTAAAGAAGCCCTGCAGTGCTCTCTTTCCTGGCCCTCACAGGTAGGGCAATTTGGCAGCCTTGGGTAGCCGATCTTTCATCCAAGCAAAACTGGTGCAAGATCCCATTTGACGGAAAGGCTTTGTTTGGAAAAAAGCTGGATACGGCTATCTCTAGAGTGACAGGCGGCAAATCAGGCATGCTTCCGCAGGACAGAAGATCTCGCAAGTCAAGACCATTCACATCAAGATTCCTCCATCTAATACACGAGACTACAGACAATCTAAACAGACCAGAGAGGGCAGGAGGCCTTGGAGAGGCACTCAAGCCTCTTTCCTAAACTCCAGGAAAAATATGGTCCTTACCACTCCCCAAGAGGTGTCAAAACCTTTTTGACGCAAAGTTAACCCTGTTCCCCACAGTAGGGGCCAGGCTAAGACTTTTTTTCCCAACCTGGGCCACCTGCTGCCAGGATCCTTGGGTCCTGTCAACCATTCGTTGGGGCCACTTTTGGAGTTTTTGGTGTCATCCTCCTTGAGATTGGTTCCAACAGACAAGGTGGCCGGCCTCCCAACAAAAGGCGCAGGCATTAACTCAATTCCTGACATCTCTCCAGCTCCATAAGGCAGCCATTCCTGTTCCCCTGGAAGAGCGCTTCAAAGGATTCTATTCCACCCTTTTTCTAGTTCCAAAGAAAACAGGTGGTTGGAGGCCCATTATAGACCTGAAGAGATTAAACCGGTACATACTTCGAGAAGTTCAAGATGGAGTCCCTGCAAACAATTATCTAGGCCATTCAGCCAGGAGATTGGATGATCTCTATCGATCTGCAGGATGCTTATCTGCACGTCCCGGTCCTCCCCTCTTTCCAAAAATACCTGAGGGTCGCAGTGGGGCAACTGCATCTCCAGTTCCAAGCCCTACCTTTCGGTCTATCCACCTCCCCATGGGTATTTACGACAATCCTGATTTCATCCTTGGCCCCACTTCGAGAAAAAGGTCTAAGAGTTTATCACTATCTGGACGATATTTTGCTTTTGGCCTCCAACCCAAACCAGCTCATAGCCCACAAAGAAATTCTGATGCAGGCACTATTGGAAATGGGATAGCTGATAAACTTTGAAAAGAGCCAATTACTACCTTCTCAGGAGATGATATATCTGGGCGCCTTGTTCAATACCAAACAGAGATCGGTTTCTTTACCTCCCCAGAAGATGGAAGCCAGTATGCGGAAGATGATCCAAGTTCAGCAGTGTTCCTTTCTGACAGCCTCTCAGTGTCTAAATCTCATAGGCACAATGTCGGCCTGCATCCCTTTGGTCCCCTGGTCTCATTGGCATCTGAGATATTTTCAAGTAGCCTTTCTGGCCCAGTGGAAGAGAGTACATCTCTCTCAAAGGATCCTCCTGTCCGCTTCAACAATCAGAAGTCTACATTGGTGGACAGATCCAAAGAATCTTTCCAGATCTCATCACCTAGGCTCTCCCTCGTGGATCACAATTACGTCCGACGCCTGCGGACGGGGCTGGGGAGCCCATTGTGGAGAGATAAGGGTACAGGGAAGGTGGCCTTTCCCTACCAGCGGAATAGTGTCCAATGTACTGGAAATCAGAGCGGCTTTTCAAGCATTGTTAGCCCTGACTCCCCTTGTCAGGGGACAGAGGGTGTTGCTCCATCTGGACAACAAAGCAGCAGTGTCTTATCTGCAGAGACAAGGGGGCACACATAGCAGATCCCTTCTCAGGGAAGTGGAGCCGATAATATCCTTGGCCTGAAGGCTGTTTATCTCCCGGGCAGTTTAAATACAGAAGCGGATATGTTATCCAGAAATTTCACAGACAGCAACGAGTGGTCTCTACGCCCCCACATCTTCCAGCAGATAGTCAATCTCTGGGACTATCCTCAGCTGGATCTGTTTGCCTCTGCGAACAATGCCAAACTGCCCCGTTTCTTCTCCCGCTTTACACACCCATCGACCGAAGCAGTGGACGCTCTAGTATGCCCATGGGTCTTCAAGACGGCTTATGCCTTTCCACCTCGCCCACTAATTTCGAGTTTCCTCTCGAGACTCTTGAGGGAAGAAGTTCAAATACTAGCAATACTACCATATTGGCCGAAGAGACCATGGTTCCCTCTAGCCATGCATCTCAGCTTTGAACCGCCAACAAGGATTCCCTCCTTTCCTCACCTGTTATCTCAAGGCAGGATGTTTCACCCGAACCCCCGCAAGCTGGACCTTTGGGATGGAAGCGGAGAGGCAGAGGTTTGAGACTTTAGTCTGCTCCGCGGAGGTCAGCTCTACCCTTCTAAAGGCCAGAAAGCCTTCCACAAATGCAGTTTACACAAAGATCTAAAACAAGTTTTGAGCCTTTGCTTCCGGGAAACAGTTTGACCCGATCTCTCCTTCCACGACTGACGTTCTCAGTTTCCTGCAGATGGGTCTAGATTTGGGTCTCGGTCTGAGCTCCCTAAAGGTCCAGGTGGCAGCAATTTCGGCTGCATCCAATAAAAGATGCGCAGAAGATCCTTTAAAGGTCACCTTCCTGAGAGGAGTATTAAAGATCCGTCCTCCTGCCAGGCGCTCCTTTCCTAAATGGGATCTTTCCTTGATATTGGAGGTTCTTTCAAATCAGCCATTTGCCCCAGTAGAGCAAGTTTCAATTTGGAACCTTACCCTAAAGACAGTCTCTTAGCCATCACATCTGGGAAAAGAATTTCGGAGCTTCACTCATTAGGAATTGGTGAGGATCACATTTCCTTTTTTCCGGATAGGGTGGAACTTCGTCCTATTCCTGGTTTCATCCCCAAGGTGGCTTCATCAGTCTTCCTAGGGGAACCCTGGGCATTGCCAGTTTTTACTGACACGGAATCTAATACTTGCCACGAACTAGACATCGTCAGAGTTCTGAAAGCCTACTTGGGAGCCACTGAATCTTTTAGGATCTCGGAAAGGCTGTTCATCATTTCTCATGGAAAAAATAGAGGGAAAGATGCCACCAGCAGGACTCTAGCCTCCTGGGTAGTAAAACTAATTAAGAAGGCTTACATATCCAAGAGTTTGGTACCTCCAATGCAGGTGAAGGCTAATTCCACAAGGGCAGTAGCGGCATCTTGGGCTGCAAGGGCCAACGTCTCCTTGGAGGCGGTATGCAGGGCAGCATCCTGGTCTTCTCGCCATACTTTCATCAGGCATTACAGAATCGACCCAGGATCCCATACAACTGTTGAGGGCAGTAAACTTGGCCATGTCCTTTGTCTGAATAAAATCCTTTTGCTTCTTGTTTGCATTATCCCACCTGTGTGAGCTATTTATTTATCACTGGTATGCTGCAATGCAGGCACCAGGAAGACGGAAAATTGTATCATACTTACCGTAATTTTCCTTTCCTGGTGCCTATCCATGGCAGCATACGCTCCCACCCTCAGTATTCTAAATTACAGGAGAATGCTGGGGGAGGGGGCCTTCTTGTCTTTTATGCTATGCACTAGTCCTGAGGGAGGAGTCGAGGCTGAGCTCTATCACTGGTATGCTGCCATGGAGGCACCGGTATGCTGCCATGTATAGGCACCAGGAAAGGAAAATTACAGTAAGTATGATACAATTTTCCGTTTTCCTGTCAGTTTGGCTTTGCTGCACTGGCAGTTCTGATGCTGAGAGGCTTGGACCCTGCTGTTTCATCAACTTGAACCTTGGCTACTCTCTTCCTACACAGGTGCATGTAAGTGTTGGTTTGGCTGTCACTCTGTGCGCTGTTTTTCTGTTTTTGTTTTCTGTGCTGCTGTCTGTTCATGAACTATGTCTTATAGGTGTGGGGTGCTATCTTTCCTCTGTCTATGGAGACCATCCTCAGCCTGGAAGGTAAGAGGTGTGGCAAGTAGTGAAGATATGTGGAAAAAGAGAGCCATGTCACTAACGCTGTCTTAATTGGCAGCCCTCCCAGGTCATCAAGATCATCTATATCAAAACACAGGGAATGATCAAGCCATGCATCCAGGCATAAAAAAAAAAAAAAAAACAACAACAATGTAGGAGCGCTAACAAAACCTCCAGCACATGAAGAGTAAATGGGTTAGAACGGGTGGGGGAGGGGAAGGGAAAAGAACATGGGGAATAGAAACTGCAAAAAAAAAAAAAAAAACGCAGATGAAAAAAACGCAGATGAAAACACGCAGATGAAAAAAAATACCATAAATTGATGAATGACAGAGTCCTGATGGAAAATGTCCAAGGCACCGAGCTGCTCTCCACAGACAAGAGGAGTTCTTAACTAAACAAAAGAAAAAGAGAGAGAGCGCTCTAAGTGCAGACAGTCTTTATTAATAACAAGGCATAGGCAATATAAACTCACTAGAAACCAAAGTCATCGAGCTGTGTCAAGTCATGGACATCAGGAATTCCTCTGGGAGGTGCCATCCACTCGTGTGAAGCAGTTCAGAAGCTTGATCGCTGATCAGAGGAGAAAAGGAAGCCGGCTACCTCCTCCAGCAGTCGGCGGTCAGCGGCTGCGATGGGCGGTGGAAGCTGGAACGCGGCCTCGTCACCAGGGAATGTATGGTGTGTGGAATATGCACGGTATGCACGACGCGTTTCTGAGCATGCGCTGGGTCACGTACGGCCCTGCGCGCTCTTTCTTCAGGTGCTGTGAAGCCTTGTTTTTTCCAGGGAATATATATGGTGCAAAATAAAGGATAATTGGACACAGCCCAGGAGAAAGGGAACCTGCTAGTGATTTAAAACCACATAGACAGGCAATACTATATAAAACTGCAATTAATCACTACATTAATATAAAACATTAGCGGCACATATGTGGAGTCTGTTCAATCGATGAAATATGTGAAAAATAAAAATAAAAAGACAATTGATCATCAATCTCATGCTTAGTAAAGAAAATAATTGAATAATAAAAATAGGATAAGATAAAACTAGGAGAACCCAGGCTAACCTAGGCTCACTGAGGACCCCTAGAGTTATATGGAAACAACAATACGTGAAATAAAATACATAAAAAAAAAAAAAAAAATGATATGAATGATCATGAAACCGCCATTAACAAGGATTTGATTGGGCATTAAAACCAAATAGAATAAAAATCACATAATAAAAAGACAAAAATCAGTATATTGCAAGTATACTTGTGATCCCTATAATTTACTTATACATGGACCTAAGAGAAAAAAAACAAGATATTTTAATATATCTATAAAAGCATCAGAATGTAAAAATATAAAATATATAAAAAATTATAAAATATTAGGAAAATATTATAAAAAATATTATAAAAAACTCAGGCTTAGGGCACAACATTATAAGATAGTATGTACATCAAGCTCTTCATTTAACCCTCGAGGCGCGAGAGCATCCAATGTGTAAATCCAAAAGGTTTCTCGCATACACAATTTAGAAAAACGTTCACCTTCTGGTAATTCTTTGGGGATAGCTTCAATGACCTAGATTTTTAGACCCTCAGTAGATTTACCGTGGATTTCTAGAAAGTGTCGCGGGACGCTATGGAGATCACATCCTTCCTCAATGAGGCGGTGATGTTTCCCAAAGCGTTGTCTGACTGGTCTAATCGTGCGACCTACATAGAGCAGTTGGCACGGGCATATCAGACAGTACACCACGTATTCAGTTGAACAATTATAAAAATTTTCCAAGACATACGTTTTGTCGTTATGTGTAAAGTCTTTTTGGCCGTGTCGCACAAAATTGCACATTTTGCACAGCTTTTTTCGGCACGCAAAAGGCATGTATGCGTGCCGAAAAAAGCTGTGCAAAATGTGCAATTTTGTGCGACACGGCCAAAAAGACTTTACACATAACGACAAAACGCATGTCTTGGAAAATTTTTATAATTGTTCAACTGAATACGTGGTGTACTGTCTGATATGCCCGTGCCAACTGCTCTATGTAGGTCGCACGATTAGACCAGTCAGACAACGCTTTGGGAAACATCGCCGCCTCATTGAGGGGGGATGTGATCTCCATAGCGTCCCGCGACACTTTCTAGAAATCCACGGTAAATCTACTGAGGGTCTAAAAATCTAGGTCAGAAGCTATCCCCAAAGAATTACCAGAAGGTGAACGTTTCTCTAAATTGTGTATGCGAGAAACCTTTTGGATTTACACATTGGATGCTCTCGCGCCTCGAGGGTTAAATGAAGAGCTTGATGTACATACCATCTTATAATGTTGCGCCCTAAGCCTGAGTTTTTTATAATATTTTTTATAATATTTTCCTAATATTTTATAATTTTTTATATATTTATATTTTTACATTCTGATGCTTTTATAGATATATTAAAATATCTTGTTTTTTCTCTTAGGTCCATGTATAAGTAAATTATAGGGATCACAAGTATACTTGCAATATACTGATTTTTGTCTTTTTATTATGTGATTTTTATTCTATTTAATGGTTTTAATGCCCAATCAAATCCTTGTTAATGGCGGTTTCACGATCATTCATATAATTTTTTTATGTATTTTATTTCACGTATTGTTGTTTCCATATAACTCTAGGGGTCCTCAGTGAGCCTAGGTTAGCCTGGGTTCTCCTAGTTTTATCTTATCCTATTTTTATTATTCAATTATTTTCTTTACTAAGCATGAGATTGATGATCAATTGTCTTTTTATTTTTCACATATTTCATCGATTGAACAGACTCCACATATGTGCTGCTAATGTTTTATATTAATGTAGTGATTAATTGCAGTTTTATATAGTATTGCCTGTCTATATGTGGTTTTAAATCACTAGCAGGTTCCCTTTCTCCTGGGCTGTGTCCAATTATCCTTTATTGTGCACCATATATATTCCCTGGAATAAACACGGCTTCACAGCACCTGAAGAAAGAGCGCGCAGGGCCGTACGTGACCCAGCGCATGCTCAGAAACGCGTCGTGCATACCGTGCATATTCCACACACCATACATTCCCTGGTGACGAGGCCGCGTTCCAGCTTCCACCGCACATCGCAGCCGCTGCCTTAGACGCTGACCGCCGACTGCTGGAGGAGGTAGCCGGCTTCCTTTTCTCCTCTGATCAGCGATCAAGCTTCTGAACTGCTGCACACGAGTGGATGGCACCTCCCAGAGGAATTCCTGATGTCCATGACTTGACACAGCTCGATGACTTTAGTATCTAGTGAGTTTATATTACATATGCCTTGTTATTAATAAAGACTGTCTGCACTTAGAGCGCTCTCTCTCTTTTTCTTATGCATCCAGGCATAGGCACTTAAGAAGAAGTCGGTCTAGGTCCTCCTCCCGCAACCGCCGCCCTCGTCAAGCAAGGTCGTCATTGTCTCATCACCGTTCTTCACCCCGTGGCCATCACTCCAGCCCGGGAGATAATGCTTGCTGGGTATGTGGGGCACCAGCACTTCCACAAAAACTTGCCTGTCACTCATGCCTGGAGGAGGTAACAAGGGAAAAGGAAGCAGATATCTGAGAGGTGATGGCTCTTATCAGGTAATCAATCATGGAGGCATCAACTCCTGATTTAGGCAAAGCAGCTCAGAGCACTGCCGCTCGGGCTCCCCACCATAAGAATCAGATAGCTCATGGGAGAGTGAGGATGCAGAGGGTGCTACAGGAATCGACTTCACCTTGGTTGAACCATTTGCCAAATCAGTTAAGGAGGCGATTGGTTGGTAGGAGGAAACATCTTGCAAGCTCAGAAGATATTTCCCAAACCTTATGAAAGAGCCTGAGGTTTTTCCCTTTATTGACAAGCTGGATGAGCTCATTCAGGATAAATGGCAAAAGACGTACAAGAAGATAAGTCTCAACAGTAGACTGGCTAAATTGTACTCTTTGAGGGAGCCCAAGGTGAATCCATTACTTTCTGCTCCAGTCGTTGATACATCCTGGATGCGTTTAGCCAGACACGTAACACTACCGATAGAGGATGCAGTTACGTTCAGAGATGTATTAGATCGTAAAATAGATCTTGACATGAAACGTACATACACAGCAATGGGTGGTGCCTGCAGACTGGCCATTACAAAGGATGCCGTAGGGAAGGCAGTATCCAGCTGGATATCAAACATTGAAAAATCCCTAGTGGAAGGAGCGGATCAAGAGAAGATAATATCAGCTCTTCAGGAGCTTACATTGGCTGGGGATTTTGTAGCAGAAGCATCCGTAGACGTGATTAGATCATCGCCGAGGGCAATGCTATCTTCTGTCCTTGCTAGAAGGGCTCTATGGTTGAAGCCCTGGGCGGTGGATGCTGCATCAAAGACCAATTGGTGCAAAATCCCTTATGATGGTGTTAATCTATTCGGCTCCAAGCTTGATGTGGCAATCTCCAAGGTGATCAGCGGGAACTCAGGCCTGATTCCATCAGATAGGAGATGCCGACCGCAAGGGGGTCAGTCTTACAGACGAAACATTCCAGATAAGTACAGGGAAGCAAGATCCTACAGACCAGGAAAGGAGTTTAAAAGAAACTGAAAACAAGGTCAATCTTCCTTTTTAGGGCTCCAGAAGCCGAAGGCCTCTTCGGAGGGGAACCAGCAGAAGTCCTTTTGAGGGTGTATCCATCCAGTCTGTGTCAGTTGGAGCCAGGCTCAGGCTTTATACACAGGTATGGGCGGACCACGTAGCAGATTCCTGGGTTCAAGGGGGACTTACCAAGCAACCATTTTCAAGTGACCAGACTTCCTGCAGACCTGGGGAAGAGAAAAATTCTAACCAAAAACGTCTTGCAGCTACTTCAAAAGCGGGCAATAACCAAGGTTCCATTCTCCCAATGAGAGAAGAGGTTCTATTCCTCCTTGGTAAAAAAGAAAACTGGGGACTAGGGATGAGCTTAGAGTACGAGTCGAAGGTAAGTTCGACTCAAACATCGCTAATTCGTTTGCTCGTCGAATGATGAACAAATGTGCTTCATCGCAGGAAATTCGAGTTTCCCATAATGCACTGCACGCGCGCCGAGCGTGCAGCGCGTTATGCGATTGGCCAAAGCCTGCACCCTGACCTCATGCTTTGGCCAATCAAATGATCTCTGCCATGATTGGACTAAAGGCATGCTGCCTTTAGCCAATCATGGCTCAGGGGCCAAGTACACGCTGTCGTGGAAAATTAAATAGGCTTGTACTGAAAAGTACAAATGGCCCGCTCTTTTGCATAACGATTTACCAAGCATTCGGCGATAAAGAAAGGAACAAACGCGCTGGGTCATTTCAATGCCATCTGCCAGGTCTCTCTCCATTGGATATGTATGTGTGTGCATGTGTATAAGAGCTAGTGTTTGTGTGTGAGAGTTTATGTGTCTCTTCATGGACGAATGATGTGTTAGCTGCTGTTATGTGAGCTTGTGTCTGTGTGTGTGTGTGTGAGAGTGTCAGTGTGTGTGTGTGTCTGTGTGTATGTGTGTGTGTCTCCTTCTGTGTTCTGATCTGTTCTGAGCAGGGCTTGTTTATTTACAGCAAGTAAGTGAGTTACAGGGAGTGGCTTCATGGCCACCAATCACAGATACGTATACATTCAAAAAGCACAATAGAAGCTGTGGAGTACACGCCCATAGATGGACAAGAGTGAACAAAAGACTAAACTGCCAGAAAGCCCATGGCTTTTCATTGTTCATTCATGTCAATCCATAAACATGCACTCCATTACCTGTTGGTGGGTTTCCATCAAACATGATTCATATATATAAACCAATTTTGATAGTGACCATTCTATTTGTTCCAGTTGATGAGGTTTTATCTGCATAAGATAATAGCAGCAGCCCCCCCCAGTCACACCGATCGAATGCGACCATAAGGAAACGTCTATTAATCTTGGTAAAATAAGAGTTTTCCACATCACAGACCCATCTCAGCAGCGCAGGGCCCTGACCTGCAGACATAGATCTGTGCGATGGACTCTCTTTGCTACAAGTATTGTGCCATCTCATCCAATGGAAGATTTTCACCAGCAAGTCTTCCCTGCAATGACAGTTAAAGCGATAATCACTGTGAATAGCGATTATCGGTAAAACTTGACACTGGGAAACATTATGACTATTTAAGATAATCAAAATTTCCACAACAGCCCCTCCTCTTTGTCATATGCTCCCATGTGTCCCTTGATGAATCTTCTTCTTCTTCCAAATAAACAGAACAGTTCTTCTCACGATAAAAACAATCCATTTCAAAAAGTTTATAAAAAGAAAAAGATAACGGGTAAAAACAATCCATCGAAAGGAAACGACGCTTGGGTTCCGTTCTTCGGGAGATGACTTCAGAGGGAGGGCATGAGATGATGGGATGCGTTGACCAGCGGTCGGGCTGGAGTCCTTGGCGTCGGATGCAGGGGGGAATCTTGGGGCGTCTCGTCTCAGCAATCAGGACGAGATCATCTGCTCGGGCTTTGGTGACTCGGTTGACCAGAAAACAGGACCATATAGGAGGAATAGAAACAAGAACAACATAAGTATATATACTTCTATTTCCTTTAACCAAGATCCAATGGAGAACAAAAAAATCCCCAGAACCTCCCAAAGCATTAAAAGGATTCCAACCCTCGTTAGCTATAGCTCTGTCTCTGCCTTGCAATGAAGTTACCTTATCCATATGGGCTTGGACCTTATCACTGGTGTTTGCTATCCCGGAACAGCAGTCTTCCCCTACAGAAACCCCCCTTGGAAGCTAACAGAAAATCTAGTACCATTTTCTCCTACAGTAAAAAACACCCGGAGTTTCATTGGTGAGATGACTGCTATACCTGTCCCACAGGTTGTAGATCCTACAAATCTAGTTCCAGTGCCAAAACTAAAATTAAAGCCCAGCCGTGGACTACCTGATTGTCCCGATACCAAAATTGTATTGACCAGAAAAGAACAGGAGCCAGAGCTAACATTAAAACTATAACTGATGTTACCCTCTAGGAATGTGTCATAAAATTCTGTGCACAAGTGTCTCTTGGTTGTCTTCATGATGATACGAACGTCTGCCATTGCTGGGGTGTAATAGCTAGGTGGGAGTTTGGAGCACACCCAGCCATTAGACCTGTTTGCCGTCTTGGCCAGCTGAAAATGCATTACCCTTGCTAAAACACACTTGCTAAATATGTAAATAAAAACGATACTCCTCATTATCATTCTTGGATGGAGTTGAGCAGCTTTTTGCAGTGGTTGGCATGGATCCAGAACCTCAAGGAAGTCGGTGTTGTCAGCTGAACCTGGTAATTCCTCCGCTCCAATCCCGTCCCTTGACGTTTACTCAGTCACCTGCTTGGACAGAATGTACACCGGTTATCGTGTCAGGGTCTGGGAGAGACTCCCGAACCCTATGATGGACCTTTTGGAGCTCCCGTTGCCAGGACTGCACCCACCCCGTCAGCTGAGAATGTAAAAATGACAGCTGCTGAGGAAAGCACAATCCAGGCTCTGGTTGACTCCCGAACAAAACTTTGTAGGGTGATAACCCATGGGACATTCCTGTTGGGGTAAAGAGCAATGAGAAAACATTCGAGCCGTGGCTCTTTCTATTCAGCCGTTCAACCTTACCGCTAATCCCTGAAGCGCCGTACATACCTCTAAAAAGATCTGACCAGTGAAGTGTGATCCGCGATCTGACTCGATCGTTCCAGGCAGCCCCCTTGCGACAAACTATCTCAGACAGGATCTTTTTCGTGGTGGCAGTGGCAATGGCATTGTGCACGGACCAAGCCTCTGGACACCCAGAAAACATATCCGGACAGACCAAGACACGCTCGTTCCCCGGCAAAGTGATATAGTCTATCTGAATGCGCTAAAAGGGATATTCCGGTTTGGGTGGGTGCCTTCTCGGCTGCGGTAGTAAAGCCAGGGCCAATCCAATGCTCCTCCACCTATGCACACATAACCATCTTTGACTGGTGCCCAAGGTAATGAGTCGAGTGGGCCGTCACTGGAAAAAGGGATCTGGGTAAACACCATTTACCATCAAGACCCCAGATGTCATCTGGACCCTGTGTAGTCCCCAAAACCATCCATCTCCTCTTCTCCTGCACTTCCACTTGGGACTGCAGCTTCTTCAGAGGGGATGGCTAGCATCAGGGTCTCTGTCACAGGGCTCAGAGCACCTTCCTTAGCAGCTCTATCTGCCAAGGCATTTCCATTGGCTTCCATAGTCGTCTCAGTAGTATGAGCCTTTACCTTCAGAATGGTTATCACGTGTGGCAAGCAAAAGGCAATGAACAGCTCTATTAACCCGCACGTTTCACCGACCTCCCCAAACTAGTCAAGAACCCTCTTGCCTTCCAGACAGGACCACAATCATGTGCCAGTCCAAAAAGCGTATCTCAACTCTGTATAGATATTTATCCCCTGATCTCTATGTCTTGCCATCTGGGGTGTAGTACCTGGAACCATCGACAAAAAGGTTAATGGGGATCTCCTTCACCGGACTGACAGCCGCTGATTGCCACTCCATCAAAGAAAAGACAATCATGTTGTCCCTACTAAAGTTGGAAATTAATGAGAAAAAAAGAGAGAGAGAGAGAGAGAGAGAGAGAGAGAAAAAAAGAGAGAGAGAGAGAGAGAGAGAGAAAAAAAAGAGAGAGAGAGAGAAAAAGAGAGAGAGAGAGAGAGAGAGAGAGAGAGAGAGAGAGAGAAAAAGAGAGAGA